>NW_028301169.1:1677500-1835000 GCF_049000335.1 Polistes dominula | reverse complement strand
GGGAAATTGAAATACACGAAACGTCAAAGAGCAACGACGAGAGGTAGGATGGGGTGGGGGTGGGGAGAGATATACTCAGGACGGTGGTGTTGAATCGACGGCGCCGTTGAGAAACGAAAGCAAGCGAAGGGAGCTATACTACTGCAAGAGCTAGCTAGCTAGCAAGCAAGCAAGCAAGCAAGCAAGCATCAGCAGCATCAGCAGCAAGCAAGCAAGCAAGCGCCAGGGAGGAACGGTGGTGTAACGTTCATTCGTTCGTTCGTTCGGATAGGTAGATAGGTAGGTAGGTAGGTAGATAGGTAGGTATGGGCCTTTGGTTCCCGTTCGGTCGTTGTTTTCACTCTGTTATGCAGCAACCGAAGCACACCGTTGCACCGTTCGAGTGTGGTCGAACTTATACACTAGACACTCTCTCTCACATACATATATACACATACACTACGTTATATGTTCACACGAATGCTTCAGGCTACTAGAGCTCGAACACGCGAATCCAGCCCCAGTAGCAGCAGCAGCAACTCCTATACACCTCGACCCCACGTAGATGGACTACCCAACTTTCTCTGTCTATGTATGATGTCCTCTGTGTGATTGTGGTTGTGTATACGAGAGAGAGAGAGAGAGAGAGAGAGAGAGAGAAATGAGTGAGAGATGGAACGAGCCGGTTGGTCCAGAGCCCTGTGCTCTCTCGCCCAGGACTTGGACCAACGCGATTCGACGTGGAGATGATTGTAGTTGCAAATGGGCAGTTTGCATCAAGAAGCGACTCGCTCTGCAACCACCCTCACTCTCTCTCTCTCTCTCTCTCTCTCTCTCTCTTTGGTTCATTCTCGCACAATGTATTCGTTCTCTCTCTCAGTCTCTATCTCCGTCGACAGGACATGCACGTCCAATGCAAACAAAGTTGACCCAAACGTTCCGCTACCCTCGAACACACCCCCCACTCACATACTCTCTCTCTCTCTCTCTCTCTGTCTGTTTCTCTTTATCTCTTTCTCTCTGTTCCTTCTGCTGCAGCTCTGGACTCTCTATGGAACTCCGCTCGGTAGCCAGGGCGAGTACACACACCGGGCCAAAGTATACAAATAGCCATCTTTGACGTGCCGGAAGCACCGTGCTTCTCGCCCACCTTACTCCCGGTCGACGCATCACCAATGGATGGGATGTATCGTTTGATAGAATCTTCATGCTTCTAGCAGGGGAACACAAAAATTTACCTACTGTGTCATCTTTTTTATATCAATCGTTTTATTAACACAACAAACACGAATTATCTACGTTTCATATATTCAATTGACAATGAATTGAACAATTGTAATTGAGGATTAAGGTTTAAGTGTATGTTGGGTCGAAAACACTGGCAAGATTTGATATTTGCAATGAACTTTCGAGTTCCTAATGCCAATTAATAATAATAATAATAATAATAATAATAATAATAAGTGTGTGTTATATTGTTTTCGTAAGATAGTGGTAAAAAAGGTGACACGTAAATGGGGGTTAGAAATAAAAGAAAGAGAGAAATAGATAGAAAAGACTAGTAATAGTAGTAGTAGTAGGTACTCCATTCCCGACGCCAAAGTTCAGCAAGTCTGATATTTACTTTGTAAGGTCGGTAGCTGGTTCGGTTGGCAAGCAGGCCGCTGGGTGCCATGGTGCTCGGAGGAGTCGTTGCCGGATTGGAGTGCGGTGTATAAATAAAGTGAGTTCCAGAGGTGTATCATGCTCCCTTTTCCTCGCCTCTAACCATCTAACTCTCTTTCTCTTTCTCTTGGGCTCTGTGGCAGTGCACACTCTATCCCTATAGGTAGGTGGGAAAACGTGGCCGACGATACAGAGTTTTGGTCAGTTAAACATGCGCATATTGCATGAAACTGGTAGTAGGCGAGGCTCCAGTGCGAGCTCTGTATTAACACCTCCGCCATTCCACAGATCTTCGATGTACAACCGCCTCGGACACGCGCTCTCACTCTCACTCTCTCTCTTTCTCTCTTTTTCTCTCTCATTCTCGTTCTCGTTCTCCAAAGTACCTTTAGTCTCTTTCTATCTCTATCTATCTCTCACCATCTCTTTCAGAACGTGTGAGAGCACCCACGGCTATCTTCCTCCTCATCCTCATCCTTCCCCCCCCCTCCACCCCCACCACACCCGTTCTCTATGTTCACTCTTTTACACATACAGAAACACACACTTTATTCACATCTCTTCTGTTCTGTTCTGTTCTGTTCTCTTTCGTGCATCGAATAGTTAAACCATTATTTTTGGGCCGGCACTTGGACAAAAGGAATCGCGAACGTTTGTACTTTCTGGAGTGTATTCTCTTTTTATTTTTTATTTTTTATTTTTTCACGTTTTTATGTAGTATATTACATAGTAGTAGTAGTAGTAGTAAGTGTCGCATTTTGAACATTTGCTAACAATAAGCAAAACCAAGGTAGCATCAAGTGATTTAGATAGTATACTACTGTATTATTTTTTAATCAATGATAACAATTGTTTAGAAATTTTCAACAGGTGTAAATAATACTCTAATCAATGTCAAAATTTTTTCCCATAACTATGAATGAAAATGGATCCTTCATTCATTAACTTTTCTATTAATCGTTCCAATTATTTTTCATACACACATACATACATATATATATATATATTTTCTTTTTTTTGATTGGATTGGTTCTGGTTTTTTTTTTATTCCTTCAATTTGGTTACTTTAATTTTTCTTGTTAATTTTTATTTTTATTTATAAACCAACGATCGAGTGATACTTGTAGTAACACGAATTCGTAACACGAATGCTTTAATATGTTCACCATTGGAAATGAAGGGGAAGGGAATGGGGGAAGGATTGGAGGGGTGGGGATAACTCGTAAAATTCGCGCAACGAGAGAAGGGACTCCGTGAGCGTAGCACGCAAATTTGTAGCCATAACTCTTTTCTCGTCGAATCCGTGAACGTACACGCATGCTATTCTCCATCTCTCTCTTATTCTCGTTGAGTCATACTCTCATTCTCTTTCTCTCTTTTGAATCACATACACTGTTGGTTTGAAACGATCGTACACTGTCCTCTCTCTCTCTCTCTCCCTCTCTTTTTCTGTGTAAATCTGTCTCCCTTTCCCTCTCTCTCTCTCTCTCTCTCTCTCTCATGAACGATTCGAAACTCTGAACGTTCACAGGTAGAAACGTATATACTCGTCGTGCATGCACGTTTACGAACACACCGGCGTCAGTTCATACCAATTGCAACGACATGCCGCATCATTACGCACCGCTAATTAATTGTGATTTATCGACTTCAAAATGCCCGATCGTTGGACTATCTCCGGAAGACACAATGCCGGGGTTACCATACACAACTATGGCAGAGAACATCGATTCGAAAATTTCTCTCTCTCTCTCTCTCTCTCACACACTTTAATCCAAAGCCCCCCACTCACACTTATCCTTTACCATTCACCCTAACTCAAATCCTCAACACTAACCCCTCTACTTCATTTTCTATTTTGTTTCAATATCCTTTTTCATTTAACATTCCTAGTCTCGTGATAAGCATCCATCCCCTCCCCCTCCCCCTCCCCTCCCCCTCTACCAATATTATTTACAATTTATAACATCATAAAGAATTTTGTAATCTAAACCAAATTATGACAGAACACTATTCAACCTAACGATTTAGCAAAAAAAAATAAAAAATGTTCTTCACTCAAAATGGTTGAGAAACACTGTCCGTCTCATAGATCTTACAAAACTTGTCCCTTTTTCATCATATTCTGTCATACTTGTAGAAAAATACTAAATCATCTATATAATCCCTTTTTTTCTCTATTCCAAGACCTTTTGCGGTACTCCAAAATCCGAGGATAAAACCGGAACACGGTTTCAACTATAGAAAAATGAGAAAAAAAGTGTTAGCCGCTTGACCGAAGTTTATTTTTTCTTTCTCTCTATCTCTTTCACACTCTTTATAAAATATAATAATAATATGAATGAATGAATGAATGAATGTATGTATGAATGAATGAATGGGATAAAAACGTGTTATATAGTCTGGTATACTGAGAAAAAGATAGCAAATAGAAAAAGAATGAGTGTGAGTGAGTAAGAAAGTATTGAAATCCAGCGAATGTAAAAATCATAGTTCATAGGATCTTTCAGTACTCCATGAAAATTGCAATTCGAGGCGTAAAATGGCGACTGATCCCCTAGTACAACTATTTCTTCATCTTTTTCTTCATCTTCGTGTGGTGGTGGTAGGCTATTATTTAAGAAAATATGGCACGTAGCGTTTCATTCTCGTTATCCTCGGCAGCTGCCGACAGATGATCCGTTGCGACAACGACCCATCAGCAATTACGACCATTCTCGTGCTCGTCATTCGTCGAATTCCATGAGGCATGAATTTTTGTCGTTTTCTTGCAACAACAACAACAACAACAACAACACAACAACAACAACAACAACAACAACGAGTTGTGTACAACGTAAAACTTATACTACGAAAGATCATCGTCACAAAGGTGGGCCCCTTACGTTTTTCCTTCTAATAAGAGAAGAACGAACCTTCCTTCATCTCTCTCTCTCTCTCTCTCTCTCTCGCAGGCGCGCGTTTTCGAGGACGAAATGGTCCCAGTACGATGTAAACGAAAAGAGAATGAGAGAGAAAGAAAGCGGTCTTCTTTAAACCGTTTATTCACGGTTCCAAGAACAGCTCAAAATATTTGTCGCATTTTGTCAAACCATTCTTTCGTATACTCCAAAAAGAGGGAAGAAATAAAGGACAAATAAAATAGAGATCGAGATAAAAGGTAGGAGGTAGAAGAGGTGAAGTAGAAACGAGAGCTTTCATAAACCTTAACGCTTCTTTTAAAAGAAAAAAAAAAAAAAAAGAAAAAAAATCCATTTGAAAAAACCTTAATGTATTTTAAGGTAGGATCATCTTGTTTCTTTTCATATTTTTCAACATGAAATTTACCCAAGAACACACACGTTTTAAATCAAATATAATAATTATACGACATTAATGACAATTTAACAAGTTCCTTGCCAAGTCCTTGCTTGACTTATCGTTCAGGATATTTGATTTTGAAATTTGTCTAATAAGTGTATCACACCGGTGGTACACGTGGCACGGAACGTGTTAATGACAATTTAATGGTCATAGAACGAATACATATAATAAGCTAAATTATAATATTAAATATTACAAAAAAAAGTAATAAAATTAAATTAAATTACAAAAATTTCATTTACCTAATATTAATCCTTTGAACTCGAGTTTTTTTTTAAAGTCACCTAACACACAGATACACATACACGAATTAAAAGGGTTAAAGGGTTACTCAATTCAAATTTATAATTTAACAAGTGGTGAGATAACAGGGGTAGTGTTACAAAGACAAACAAAATGACCCTCAATGAGTGACCCTTGAACAACTAAAAATTCTTTCATAAAAAACCAAACCAAAATCAAACCAAAAAAAAAAAAAAAAAAAATAAAAATAGACAAGAAACAAGTATGGAGAAGATTATAAAGGTAAAAATAAAAAGAAGAAGAGATAGGTCGTCTCAGTTCGTACGTTGTAAGGTCTCAGGTTGAAGATCGACGTGTACAGGTAGGGGGGACATCACCATCACCACCACCACCCTGACAAGAAGTAGGAAGAGAAAGAGTAGTGCAAACGATAGTTAGTTAGCAAAAGAGAGACAGAGACAAAGATAGAAAAGAGTATATACATATAGAGTGTACATGGTACGTAGACTTGGCGGCTTCGTTAAAAATCATCTTTCTTTTTGCCAGGATCGCGAGCCGTGTGGTATGCGAGGCCTTGTACTGCCAACCCAGCCGGTAAATCTATCTACGGAAACGGGATGGTCAACTATCTCGTCTTGTTGTTATTGTTCCGCGATACTAACCACTAAGAGTAAAAGAGATGATTATACCAAAAGACTGAGACAGTGATAGAAAAGAAAGAGAGTGTCCGTCTTCACGTGAAGCACCTGGATAAAACGCTAACTCAGATGGATTTACTTCTTTTTATTCTTATTCTTTTATTTGTTTTATTTAGATACGGTTTTGTTTTTTTTTTTTTTTCTTTTTGCTTTGAAACACACCTAGTAACACGTCTGAAGTTTGCGGAAAAGAATAATTATTACTTGAGAACTTTAGCATTATTATATTTGGATTTTTTTTTTATATATTTTATTTTTAACTTTTATTTTTCACACGGTAGCAATATTTTTTCGATTGATAATATATAGGATTTTATTGAAGTTTTATAGAATTTAGTTTAGAATGTGATTTGTGTTTTATTTTATTTATTTTTTTGGGAGGGGGGAGATAAAATAACATTTTTGTGTTTTAAGAATTTAATACAAAATAATATTTTTTTAATTACTTAAATAACTACGAATTCTTCGAAAATAGCCTACTAACTTTTCGGAAGAGACCTTAGGACTTTTCGGAAAAAACCTTAGGACTTTTCGGAAATAGACTACGAACTTTTCGGAAATGGCATACGAACCTATCGTAAATAGCCTACAAACTTTTCGGAAATAACCTACGAACTTTTCGAAAATAGCCTAGGAACTTATCGGAAATAGCCTACGAACTTTTCGGAAACAACCTCAGGACTTTTCGGAAAAAACCTCAGAGCTTTTCGGAAATAGCCTACGAACTTTTCGGGAATAGCCTACGAACTTTTCAGGAATAGCCTACGAACTTTTCAGAAAAAACTTCAGAACTTTTCGGAAAAAACCTCAGAACTTTTCGGAAATAGCCTAGGAACTTATCGGAAATAGCCTACGAACTTTTCGAAAATAGCCTAGGAACTTATCGGAAATAGCCTACGAACTTTTCGGAAACAACCTCAGGACTTTTCGGAAAAAACTTCAGAACTTTTCGGAAATAGCCTACGAACTTTTCGGGAATAGCCTACGAACTTTTCGGAAATAGCCTACGAACTTTTCGGAAATAACCTTCGCAACTTTCCAGAAATAACCTCAGGTCTTTTCGGAAAAAACCTACGAACTTTTCAGAAATTTTCTACGGACTTTTCGGAAATATTCTTAATAATTTCAGAACTTTTGGGAAATAACCTAAGAACTTTTCAGAGCCTACCTACAATCAAGTTAACGATTTACAGAAAGATCGTTATTACGAGACATGATCAAGTGCACGCGTACTTTGCGATAATTCAAAGTTGACTTTCTCAAAAACAAAGCCTAAAACGATAAATTTTTATTCTATATTTTCGATTTATTTTTTCATGTAGAATTTTTCCTATTTTGCACGTACTATCAGTTACCAATCACCCTGTATATTGATATAAAGTTATATTTTATTTATTACATATATATATATATATATATATATAAATATTCTATTATATAATTTATTGCATACTTATAATATAATAAAAGATATTTTTTATAATAGAAAATTATAAATATAAATGTAAAACACTTGGGGAATGTTGCGATTATATATTGTGATTATTATATCTGTATAATCAAATACAAGATAGAATATAATAACTCTGACTCATGTTAGATGAATTGCATTAAAATGATAATTAAAATAGAAAACAAGAAAAATAAGATAATAACGTAATCGCGTACGTTTAATTATGACACATATATAAGTTTTAACAAAACATGTTACGAAAACATTAATCAATGATGATTCAGATTGAATTCCTTAAGGAATAGAAAATTTTTCAATTATTTTTCAATTATGAATAATAATTAATAACATACATATTATAATTTTTACAATTTATACATTCTCTCTCTTTCTCTTTCTCAAAACAAAAAAAAATATTATTTTCCTCATTTATCGCGTATTATAAAATAATAAATTATCATCTAAATTCAAAAATACAAAAAAAAAACAAAAAAAGAAGAAAAAACATGAAGAAGAAAAAAAACTCGAAAATTCGTGATACGTTTGATTGCAAGGAAAAAGGGCTTAAAAAATGAACAATAAAAAAGAGAGAGTGTCAAAGATAGAAAGGGAAAGAGTATTATGTATGTTCGACCTTGAAACGATGCCGATCGAATACGAATACGAAGAAAGAAAGAAAAAAAAACGAAAGAAAGAAAGACAAGGACGTTCGTGGTAACATCTCGAGTGGATCTAATTGTAAAAGGAGGGGGAGGTTAGGGTGGGTAGAAGAAGGTAGGGGAAGGAAGGTAGGGGTTTACGTTTAACAATAAATCCACTCCTGCGAGAATCGAATCGAATCGAGTCGAATCGAATCGAATCGAATGGAATCGAATTGTACGTGGGGACGAATCACGCGTTCTACCAACACAGACAAATCCTCATTATCTTCCCATTATCATTATCTTTATCTTTATCTTTATCCAACATTAAAACTACTTAAAGCTCACCTTAACACATTGAAACGCACTCACCTTAAAAGAATAAAATTGAGAATCAACTTAGGAGTAGTCTTTAGGTGGATGCATGTAACTCAAGCCCTTCGTCAAGATTCCCTAAACGGTGTGTCCGTCCTTTTACTTTAGTTGTTGTTTGTGTGCAAGCAAACCCAGGAGTCCGAGAATGAAAAATCTTTCGCAAAAGAGTAACGTTGGTATCTTTCTCTTTTCTTCAATGAACAGACCAGACAGATACCCCCCTCACCCCCCCCATCCCCCCCTCCCCCCGCTTAACCTCTCCCACCCTGTTTCGAAGTAGCGCGTGCGCTCGATGGGCGATAAAAAGGACTTAAGTACAAAAAAGAGAAACAGAGAAACAGAGAAAGAGAGAGAGAGAGATAACAGAAAAGGGAAAGAAATAAAAATGTGAAAGATCGCGGTTCGCATAAGCGATGGAGATCGTTGGTTCGTTCATGGTTTTTATAGGATTCCTCCTCACCTTGTTCATAGGCATACTATAACTATGGTTTGATCCTTAAAGAAGAACATGAAGATAAAGAAAATGATGAAAAACAATGAATTCTATGGCATATGGTCAAAGAGAGAGAGAGAGAGATAGGGCGAGAAATACGCGTTAAAGGAAACACACACATATACAGAGAGATATATATATATATATACTTATATGTATGTGTGTATGATATAAAGACACATATGGGTTCCAGGATTTAAGTCCTTAATGCCCAATTTGGATTTTACTTCGAAACAATTTTTCTTTCATTTCATTTCATTTCATTTTTTTATTTTATTTTTTATTTTATTTTATTTTATTGTATTTATTTGTGTTTATTTCTATTTACGGAAATAATGGAATTAAATGGAATGGAATGGGAATGAAATATTCTTGATCTAACCATAAGACACGTTCGAGTAATACACTACAATCATCTCAACCTAAACCTGTACCCAATCGTTCGAAGAAAAATTCAAAGACACCAAGGGATCTCGATAGATCGTTCGATCTATCGACGTTCAACGATTCTTCGAAATCTTTTTTTAAGGTACGATCTTAATTAGGACGCGTGTTTATTGAGTTCACAGTGCAATAGGTTCGTATTTCTTCTGTAATTTTCTTTCCTTTTTATCTCCTACTCCTACTCCTCTCCCCTCGCCCCCTACTTCGACATTTTTATCATTATCATCATTATCATTATCATAGTTTTTATGTTTTTTTTTTTTGTATATGTTCTTTTACCTTTTTTAGAACGAAAGAGAGTCCTTCAAAACCCGAGTTGGTTGAGAATGGACCAAACTTGGTCACAACATCGGTTTCTTCTTCTTTCTTCTTATTCTTTGTATTCTTCTTTCTTGATGACCTTGAATTGTAACTTTAAAATGAATTGTATTAGAAAAAAAAGTAAGCTGAAAATATTGTTAAAAAAGACAATTAATTGATCAAACAACGTATATACTAAAATCTATATATATATATAATAATATCACACTAAAACAGTTATATATATACATATATGCATAGACATTTTAAAGTACAACGAACGATTGTGTGGTAACAGTGTTTAGAAAAAAAGATTAAAAAAGAAAATAACAAGAACATTACCAACCAAATTCTCCGACAGTTATTCCAAATATTATGACGTTAAATAGACAAGGAATAAAATTAGCACACACACATTGGTATGATAATATATCACAAATCACCTAGGAACAAATTGCAATGCAATGTTTTCTTTTACTCTCTCACATGCACACTGAACATCGGTCAAATTTGCAATGGAAATTAAACGAATCGAATCGAAATGAAATGAAAAGAATAGAAGAAAAGATGATCATCGTCTTCCGGTCTACTAATACATTCTACTATAATACGTAGAATAGTATATAACCAACATAACGAACATAAGCTTTCAACGTAAGATTCTACCATTCTCAACTGTTTACACGTACCACCCACAAATATCACACGTAAACGCGATTCAATCGTACAAAACGTTTGTTATCTCAGGAAGTAAAAACGATTACGATGAGATTATAACGAGCTCCTTGTGTATATGTGAATATGTGAGTGTATATGTGAATGTGGATGTGTGTTGATGTATGTGTATGCAATCTCTCGCCAATCTTTAATGAATGAATGACGTTTCAGATCCATTGACTTTCCATTTTCGAGATAATGCAACAACCAATCATTTCCCCTTTACTTCTTTTTTTTTTTTTTTTACTTTTACTTCGAATCGACTAATAAAACAATAACAGTGTCGATTAAACTAATGGGTGTTGTTTAAAATGCGTCCCCATTCATTTTGTACTATAAACAATGTTGTTATTTTGATTTAATTTAACCTTTTTCGCAAAATTTTTTTCATTTGACAAATCTGTCCTTGTTACGTACTAAAATCGTACGGGGTTTTATTTTTTATTCACTTAACAAAATGAATAAATAAGTAAATAAATATATATATATATTATACAGAGTTTCTAAAAAAAAAAAAAAAATAGAAAAAATGTAGACTATAATATAAACGTAAAAATAATCAAATAATTAAATAATTAAATAATTAAAATTGAAATTGAAATTATGATTGACATGTACACCCTTAAGATAGTAAAATATTATTTGAAATAATTTTTAATACTTGCAATATTATTAAAAAAATAATTTTCAATATTTTTAAATTCCTAAACCCTAGGAACTTTCTTCCAATGACAAAAAATAGATAAAAAATATATATATAACATATTAATAATTATTATTTACAAAGATAATATAAATATAAATTAAATTGTTTCTTTATTTCTTAAAAAAAAAAAAACAAAAATAAAAATTATTAGCTATAATATGAACGTGAAAATAATAAAATAATTAAATAATTAAATATTTAAATAATTAAAATTAAAATTAAGATTGACATGTACACATTTAAAATAGTAAAATATTATTTGAACTAATTTTTAATACTTGTAATATTATTTGAAATAATTTTCAATACTTGCAATATTATTAAAAAAATAATTTTTAATACTTGCAATATTATTAAAAAAATAATTGTCAATACTTTTAAATTCCTAAACCCTAGGAATTTTCTTCCAATGACAAAAAATAGATAAAAAATATATATAACATATTAATAATTATTATTTACAAAGATAATATAAATATAAATTAAATTGTTTCTTTATTTCTAAAAAAAAAAAATAAATAAAAATTATTATCTATAATATAAACGTGAAAATAATAAAATAATAAAATAATTAAATAATTAAATAATTGAAATTAAAATTAAGATTGACATGTGCACACTTAAAATAGTAAAATATTATTTGAAATAATTGTGAATACTTTTAAATTCCAAAACCCCATGAAATTTTCTTCCAATAACAATAAATAAATAAAACCAAAAAAAATAGAAGAAATATTTCAATCGAAACCAAAAAAAAAAAAAAAAAAGAAACGAAACTGAACAGAAAAGAATGAAACTGAAGGGAACGGTCATCGAAAAGGTAATTTCGTTTTTCGTGGGAATCCCATAAGATTTTTCAAGCTACTACTCTCTCGCAGTAACTCATCGGACGTAGTAGTAGAGAGAGAGAGAGAGAGAGAGAGAGAGAAAGAGAACCAACATCTTACGGGGCAGATTTTAATTTTAACGGCCCGACTTTTCGAAACGGGGGGACCGTTTATGGGCCTTAGCGTATAATTTTATCGTGTCTTCCGATCTGTGCTGCTTGGATCTGTTCCCTTCGGGACCCCCAAATATTGTCTCTCAAGGTGGTTTCTCTCTCATATATGGAAACAAATAATACAAAATAAAAATACAAGTAAAAAAAAAAAAGAAAAAAAAATACAGAAAGAAGAGAAGAGAGAGAGAGGTGGGTGGAGGGGGTGGGAGGAAAGGATGAAATGTCATTGTAGTTGTTGAAGTACGTTTTGTGAACATGTGGTAGATGAAGAAGAAGAAGAAAAGGATGAAGAAAATGATGAAGAAAAACGAATAATAAATAAATAAATAAAAATATTACAAAAAAACAAACAAACAAACAAACATACACACACAGAGAGAGAGACACATATGTACGTGTACATAGGTGTACATAGGTATACGTGGTGCAAGGAGAGAAAGACACGATCGCAGAAAGTCTATACCTTTGAAAAAAAAAAGAAAGAAAGAGAAAGAGAGAGAGAGAGAGAGAGAGAGAGGGAGAGAGGAAGAAACGAATACTCCTTTATAGATTTGTAGAAAGTCGTAAATCAAATGTTAATGGGGACCTTGTGTCAGGCATAAAGAGCTTGAAACAACGACGCATAACGATAAAGATAAAGGTTTCCTCGTGAAAGAATATAAAGGGTGTCGTCGTCTTCTTCTTCTTCTTCTTCGTCGTCGTCGTCGTCGTCGTAGTTGTCGTCGTAGTTGTCGTTTGAAACCAACCTGGCTATATCGGCCCCAATGGGCTTTTATGGTCGGTACATTGGTTGGACCAGTTTGGTACCTACAAGAGAATCTAAAAAGTCTCGGGTGACACTCTCTCTCTCTCTTTCTCTCTCTCTTTCTCTCTTTCTCTCTATCTGTCTTTTTTCTACGAACTTTGTGTTAAGCACAAGTCATTCATTTTTAAGTTTCGTAAGATTTTCATTAGATTTTCTTTCGATATGTTTTCAATGAGTTTTCGATGAATGTTCAATAAGATAATTAACGAGATTGATAGATAATAGAATATTGAAAAATTACTTAATTTTGAATGATAACAAATTATTGGCATTTAAATTTGATAATGAACAATATTGTAATAATTTACAAAATATTGTTAAATAGACAAATAGTTTTATGTAAACACTATTCACGTAAAATATATGATAGTTTACATTTGTATAAGTGTATAGGAATTATATAGAACAGGAAAGATTCACGTGGTTTCATTTAAAAATCAATGCATTCCCTTTTCATCCCTCTCTCTTTCTCTCTCTCTCTCTCTCTCTCTCTCTCTCTCTCTCTCTCAAAAGGATCTGAGCGGCAAAGTATCTTTTCTCTGAGAAGGAATGAAAGAACGTATATATATATATGTTTGAACGCATTATTTATTAATGAGCCTTGGAATAAAGGCCACTCTATCATCGCCAATGTTCCAACAGAATCGATTTCTAACATTCGAGATCGATTTCTCCTGTAACTTTGAGATAACGAACAGATACATAGGTGTCTTTTCTTTCTACATTTATTATACGCAACGATTCCGATTTCAATTTCGATTTCATTCGATTTCATTCCATTCTATTCTATTCGATTGATCGATACGTCAAACTTAAAAAAAAAAATCATTTCTTTTATTCGATACATATTTTTTTTATTCATAATTTTTAACTTTGTTCAATTTCTATTTTTCGTTTTTCTATTTCTGTCTCTTATGTTGTTTATATTTCATATTTTTAAACATAAAAGGTGGATTAGGAAATTTATAATTAATTTTTTTAATACTAAATTATTTATCTAACTTCATTAAAGTTTTAAATGTTTAAATAATAGATTTAATATTTTTTATTATTTTATATATATATTATTATTATTATTATTATTATTATTATTATTATTATTATTATTATATATTCTATACATAATTATTTGTATATTATATAATAATATAATATATAAATTTATAAAAATTGTTATTTAATTGATTGATATTGTTATATAATATTTGTTAATTATTATTATATAATATTATATTATATAGATTTATAAATTATTATTTAATTAATTGATATTATTATATTCTAATTAAATATATATAATTATTTGTATATATTTAATTATATATAATTTAATTTGTATTTGTAATTTTTATTTTATTATTTTATATATATATATAATATTATTTAAACAAAATCTAAAAAAAAAAAAAAAATAAAAAAGTTAAGAAACAGATAAAAATATGAATGATTAATTGTCACGATATTTATGAAAAATTCAATCGCAAATCGCAATCGAATCGAATAGAATTTTATCGACGATAAAAAAGATAAAGAAAATATTGTCAGAGCTCGTGAGATAGGAATAAAGAGGTGAATGTGAATGTGTGTGGGGGGTGGGGGTTGGGGTGGGTTAGGAAGGGAGGGAGGGAGGGGGGAGGGTTTTCATGCATCGTGCTCGTAAAATCAGCACGCCCGATATGTGTGGTTGTTGGTTGTGTTGCAGTTTGGTTGCACGTTGCATATAATATGGCATCGTTGTAATAAACTCCCTGTGGTGTGTCCGAAGACGACGATTGGACATTACTTTTCCTTTTATTATCACTTTATTATTACCCAGAGGTTGGCTTTTATGGTCGTATTAAGACGGCAAGAATAAGGGAACGTTAGTTGGGCTATATCATACATACTTGTTTATTAAAACACACTCATGTTTGCTTTATAAACATATATAGACATATGTGTGCATGTATACATGTGAGTATGTGAGTATGATTTTGAATATGTTATGCGTATCTGAGGGCTAAAGGTAATGATTCATTTCTACAATTCTTTCTTTCGCCATTTTACCACTCTATCAATTATCTTACCTGTTTTGTGGATGAACCTCAACAACACTTTTTGAATTTGAGAGACACCAGTAGCTTCGTATATCTATGTAAATATATAATAGAATTTTGTAATGTTATCTATTTGTAAAATAGATTCTTTGGTTTCATGTTTTTTTTTTTTTTTTTTGTAAACGTTGTAATTTATTAAACATTAATTACAACAACAACAAAATACAATGGTTTTTTTTTTTTTAAATAAGTAATGGTGTAGGAAACTTATATATTATGTAGATATAAATTCAATTTCTTAATGGGATTTAATAAAAGAATTTAAATGCAAATTTATGTATTTTGTTTAAATTTAATTATTTTGTTAATTTATAGGTAAAAGTATTTAATTTTATTTTGTGTTTTTTTTTTAATAGGGGATTTTAAATAGAATTAAAAATAAATTTAAGGATATAAATTTATAGTATAGTTTATAAATAATTATTTATATAATATTATTCAATGAATATTAGATTTTTGACTATTATTAAATTAAATAATATTAACTGTATATAAATATCACATATGTACTTACAATATACACAATTCAATACTAAATATTATATACTATATACATAATTATGTATATCATTAAATTGAAATGGTATTTGTGATAATTCTATACAAATTAAATAATAAAAACTATATATATATATATATATATATACCTACATATCACATATATATATTTATAATATACACAATTCAATATGTAATTTAATTATTTTGTTAATACATGGATAAAGGGGTATTTAATTTTATTTTGTTTCTTTTATAGGGGATTTAAAAAAAAAAATAAATTTAAATTAAATTCAAAGCTATAAATTTATAACATAGTGTATAAATAATTATTTATATAATATTATTCAACACAAATATTAGATTTTTGACAATTACATCAAATGAAATAATAAAAACTATTCCCCGTGGGGGTTGGCGGGTTAGAATACCCCCTCAGTAATCCCTGCTTGTCGTAAGAGGCGACTAAAAGGGAAACCCATAGAAAAATGAAATAAAAACTACACATAACTACACATATACTTACAATACACACAATTCAATATATAATTGAATGATTTCATTAATCTATGATCAAAACTACTTTTTTTTTTTTTTAACTTTCTTTTATATTCTTATTAAAAAAATTAAATATAAAGAATAATATAAATAACAGTCTCACAAAATGAGTAAATAAACAATAACAACAACAACGAAAAAAAAAAAAGGAAAAGTAAACGTAAAAGACGAGAATAAAAGTGAAAGAAGACTTTGAAAAGATCGATCGTGAAAGTCGAGTGAAGAAGAGTAGGAGGAGTAGGAGGAGGAGTAGGAGGAGGAGGAGGAACGGGAACGATTCCAACAAATTTGCACTCCTAATCGGGGCTCACGATAGGGGTATAATGAGAGCATGATGCGAGCCGAGTCCATGGATGAAGGAGTTCGAGAATCCCGATTGGATCTCACCGAACGACCAAGCCGAGCAACCAAGGCGAGAGGCTGGGCTCCACCTTTGACCCTTTACTCTTCTTCTCTTTCTTCATTTCTCTCTCTTTCTCTTTCTCTTTCTCTTATACATAATCACCTCTTTGTCTTATTCTCCTTACAATCTCTTACCCCCTCCCCCTAGCAGCCGCCTCCTCCCCCTCTTCCCCCTTGCTTCACCCCTCGTATGCCCTTCCCACGTTTCTACCAACGCGTTTTATCTTCTACTCTATTTCTATCTCTCTCTCTGTCTCTCTCTCTGTCTCTCTGTCTGTCTCTCTTTCTCTCTCATTTTCTCTCTTTTTACTTTTCTTCTTCTTCTTCTTCTTCTATGACCTTCGTGACTTTTAAACGTCGATAAATCGATTTTTATTTCGCTCCTTTATTCTACCAACCATTTCTCGATATTAATCGCTAATTTCTTTTCTTTTTTGTTCTTTCTTTTTCTATGTTATTTTATTTTATTTTATTAATTTAATTCTGAATTTTCGTGATTCGTTGTGTTTAATTTTTATTTTATTTTATTTTAATTATAAATTATGATTAATATTTGTATAGAATTATTATTAAAAATTTCATTTCAATTCAATGGTTAAAATTATTTTCTATGTGACTCGCGTTGTGTTTAGTTTTTATTATTTTATTCCAATTATAAATTGATTAAAGAAAGAAAGAGAGAGAGAGAGAGAGAGAGAGACAAACAGATAAAAATAAAAATAAAATATAAATAAATAAATAAATAAATAAACAAATAAATAAAGAAAGAAAGAAAGACAGTCAGATTGTAGATTCGATTCAGCTAACAGGCTTGTAAATCTCAACCGGGTTTTATGTGTCGAATAGACGGGGGTGGGAGGAAGGGTGGGAGGGGGCTACCGATTACCATAGACATGCCACGCGTTGATTATAAACATAATTAAAAACAACAACGGTATCGATCGTTTGTCTTTCTCTCTCTCTCTCTCTCTCTCTCTCTCTTTCTCTCTCTCTCTCTCTCTTTTTCTCTCTCTCTCTCTCATTCTCATTTTCTTTTTAATGTACTCTCGAGTGTACTCTCAGTCGATGGCACGATTTCTCTTTCTCTTAGCCGGTGGTCCGAATACGAGAGGAGATGAGAGGAGAGGAGAGGAGAGAAGAAACTGCATTTGTGCATCGTGAATACGACCTAGTGAAAAAGACAAAGATAAAATAAGAAAAAGAAATAAAGAAAGAGTGAAAGAGAGAGATAGAGAGAGAAAGTAAGCTTTTGATAGAGGAGGTACGGGGGTAGTAAGGATGGGAGGTGGGTGGGGGGACCTTTCGATTCTTCGTCGATACGACGTCGTAGCTACCGAATCGATCGATCGGACCTTGTGTGAGGCCAATGCTCGTCCTTGACTGTCCTCAAGTTAAAACCTTTCCAATGGATTTGCTCTACGAACAGATGCAAATTTTCTCTATCTCTCTCTCTCTCTCTCTCTTTCTCTCTATTTTTTTTTTTACACATTTTCTTTCTCTTTTTATCTTATCCTTTAGAATAGAATGTAATTTGAAATCGATCATCGATACATCAAATGTCATACATCAAAATGACGATTTTATGTCAATTTTCATCTCAAACCTTTAAATACATTTGACGTATCAATACGTCATGCATATGTTTGGACAAAGACACATGTTTTAGCACATGACGTTTTGATACGTCATTGAAATTGACCTCTGAGAAGACAAGATTTAATTAGTTAAATAATTCAAAAAAATAATCTTTTTATATTATTATAATATAATTATTATAATATTTAATATTATATTTAACAATCTTTTGCATTGATAGTTTTATTTTTCATTTCATTATATTACCAACAACTCACACAAAGCAATTTCAATAGAAAAATTATAATTCATATATTATAAATAAATGCTATATATATAGATTAAATGTCAAGTTATAATATTATTATTATTATTTATATGTGAAGTTAGTTTGAAATTGTTTGAATGAACATGTAAATTTTGAATCATTTTCTTCATGTTTTTCTTAATCTATTCAAATACGATTTATATATATATTCAGTATTTGTATGTGTATATATATAAAATGTTATATTTATTAATAATGGGAGAGGGAAGGGGGGAGGAAGGGAGTAAAGGATTTTGAATTTGTAGTTCTATGTAAATTCAGTTCATCAAATGCAGCATAAAATTATAAACATCAATGTATTATAATACCTAACAGCAGTAAGCTTGCGGCTTAACAAACGTAGGTTTGAAAGGACATTCTCTCCCTTTAGCCCCCTGCCCACCCCAATTTGGATTCTAACGAGCATGGTATTTCAGTTCTTCTTCTCTCTTCGCATAAAGATCTTTATCCGATCGGTTCTTCTTATTTTCAATTCTACGAAAAATTTTCTTTCACTTTCTGCATCTTTTTCCATTCTGATTTTTCCTTTCTATAATATAATCCCTTTCCTATTATATATATTATTATTATTATTATTATTATTATTATTAATATGTATTATAGTTATAAAATATTAGATATTCCTATTAATATAATAATAAATATATTTAAATGTATATATATATTGAATTGACAGATATGAAATTTGTAGTGTGTCTTATTATCGACTCAGTTTTGCTCTTATAATTTTTATACACTTAATATAAACATTATTATAATAATTATTATTATAATAATTATTATTAATATGGATTATAATTATATAATATTGGATATTTCTATTAATATAATAATAAATATATTTAAATATATACATGGATGAGAACACTGCCAGGATTTGGTATTTGCGACAATGAACTTTCAAGTTCCCACACAAAATGCCAATTAATAATAATAATAATAATTTAAATATATTTTCAAAATACAAATCTAACATTTTAGATAATTCACAAACCCTATAAATATTAAATTACATAACTTCAATATTAACTCAAATTTTTTAACTCAACATTGAACTCCCATACAAATCTGACTACTTTCCTTTAATTATAACTTATCATCTTAACAAAATATATAAAATAATAAATAATAAAAATAATACATTAAACTTGAATATAAGTTTAAAAGAATACCCTTAAAAAAAGAGAAAAAAAAGAAGAAAATGAAAAATGAAAAAAAAAAAAAACAAGAAAGAAAGTCTCCCATGGCCGACGTTGACCCGACGGGCAAAAGGTAGGATCCGTTAAAGGGTTTCGATCATGCGAACCTAACCAATACTAATTCTCCTCCATCTACGTAAATGTTATATGTATAGGGAAGTTCTTCCAAAGGTTTTTGTATATAAGAGTCTCGTAGCACAGCAACCCAACAACGGCGACGCCCGCTAATGACGCCGAGAGATACCACCGATACCTCTAATTAATTCTTCCTATCTCCACGATATACAAATGTCTACTTGGGCCACTGTAAAAACCAACAACGATGGCGTATACTATATCGACCGGGTTTATGGGGTATAGGTATAGGTAGGCAACGTGTATCCCGTCGTTGTCGTCGTCCTACTCCGAATTTGCAAGAAAAAAGGGCTTTCATTCTTCTTTCTACGTAAAAAAAAAAAAACAAAAATCCTACAATAAGCCAAAAAATAAATAAATAAAAAGTAGGATAACCGAAATACACATACATATGAAATGTATAATAGTATACAGTGATTAACGAAAGTATTTGAGCACTTATCATGAAATATTTAATTAATTATATTAAGTATATTATTATACAACAATTATCCATATTATTAACATTTGTTGTAGGTTTAAATTTACATAAATAAATTATAATTAAATTACATATATATAATATTACATAGTTAGTACGATGAACTAAGTAAAACGTAATTTACTTGAAACAACTAATTGACATATCAATAATTTGTAATAAAAATGTTCCAAATCAAACCCATAATAATAATAATAATAATAATAATAATGATAAGAATAATATTGAATTAATTTCAATTAATAATAATAATAATATAAAAGATAAATAATATATAACAGGTGTGACAAAAATACGAGTATAAGAACCATAGATTAACTTGACGATTCATTGAATATCAATTATAACTAGTTTGTCTTCTCACACACATACATAAACACATTATCATAGCCATTGGAAAGAGAAATAAATAAGGAAAACAAAAAAAAAGATAGATGAAGAGGACGGGTATACAACGCACACTTTGTCGGCAGTTATTGAAAGACGAAGGGTGGGCGTGAACCGCTTGTTTGGTCGTCTATTAAGCAATAATAAGCAGGGTGCGCCGTAAGAGAACCACGAGGAGATAATTTATTCCCAACGGAGTTATAGCAAAGAGAAAAAGAGAGAGAGAAAATATGACTGAAAGAGTGAAAGAAAGAGATAGAAAGAGAAAAGGATAGGAACCCCGCGGCCCTTGCCACGCCCTGAAACGCCACCGGTGATTCGAAACGCCCGCACCGTTCGTTTCTCTCTCTCTCTCTTTCTCTCTTTCACACTTTCATTCTCTATCTTTCTCTATCGTTTCAGAACCGAGGCTCGTGCCGCACGTTCTCCGCAGCTTCTTTATAATGTAGCATCGGCAAACAGCCGCGTCATAAACACATATCCCTATCGGCAAATAGAGGCGTTTATTTTCGACTCGATTCGTTCCACCGAGGGGTGGAGGAGGATTGGGTTGAGTTGGTTCGAACGACGCAAAACGCGCGTAGGTGAAACCTGCAAGTGAAACATAGATACATAGAATGAGAGAGTGAGAGAGAGAGAGAGAGAGAGAGAAAGGGACAAAGGTTTGAGGTGGGTAAAATAGGGTGGGTACGTGTTTATTGCCAACGGAAACGGGTGACCACCGACGGATTTCGTGTTTGAAGGGCTTTGCGTTGGAATATTTGAATAAATGATTTTTTCAGACAACAATTCGACTATCTACTACTACCCCCTCCCCTCTCCTTCTCTCTCTTTCTATTTCTATAGTGTAATTATATTGAAACGTCAAGTTGAAATAATCCTTTTCTTTTTATTTATTTTTATTTATATAGGAATTTTTTTTTTTTTTTCTATAAGAAACAACAACTATTCAATTTTTTAATTCCATTCCATTTTATTATCAAAAATTAAAATTAATATTTCACTTGCATATGACAACACAATAAATTCAAACAACTTTAAGTACATTAAAAAAATCCCCCCCCCCCAAAAAAAAAACATAAATATCCTAACATTTTTCTCAAAATATTCGTTCACTTAAACTTACACCATTCCAATACTTTCAATCTTTAAACTCTGACGAATCCAAAAAAAAAAAAACCTCGGTAGAAGTAAAGGACACAGAATGTTGAGTGCAAAGAGAAAGAGATAGATAGAAGTAAGAAATAAGGAAAGACAAACGACACAAGAAGTAGAATAAAAATAAAAATAAAAATAAAAATAATACAAAATAATACAAAATAAGAATAAGAATAAGACGAAAAGAGGGAACGGAGAGTGACTACTAGCGCGTTGTGTTCTCCTCGGTAACTTTGATTCCTTCGTCCTGCTTGCATCCAAGGCCGCCTCGAATCTGGACGCATAAACATGCCAGGATCGTGGAACGTCACTCCCCATAATAACAATAAGAATCTATCGGTCCTCCTTCGGTATATCGCTACTTTGTATCGTTTCCTCTCGCTTACTTCTTCAGGAACCCCGGACGACAGCAAACGGAGATCCCACGTGATTACAGCCGCGGGAGCGTCTTCACAAATCACTCGTTCTCTCTTCGCGGACTTTGAACGAGTCCAACACACACACACACACACACACATATATAAACACATGGACACTCACACGAACATGTGAAAAGGGAATCAAACTCAACTGACTCCCCCAACTCCTCCGATCTCTTTCCACGAGAGCCCTTTTGCCGCTTACCCCTTGTCTCATACCTCCCACCACTACCATCACCATCACCATCAGCCCCCTCCCCCACACCCACACCCCTCTGTTTACCTGTAGCCTTCTTTTCTCATCTCCGTTTATTCCCTCTTCGTCAGCCAACCCTCTTTAAAAGAAGAAGCCACTTTTGCTTGGTTCAACTCGCGAGATCAGGGGCGGACGTATGTTACGTCTTTTACTTATCTATCCTTTGATTTTTATTTGTTTTTATTTTATTTTATTTTTTTTTTTTTTAGTTTCTTTTATTTTTTACGAGGTGTGTATGCGCGTTTCCGTTTCAACCAACCAACGTTCAACCAAGTTGCACTGACCTCCTCGATAACTCGCACTTATCTCGAATCACGTTCAAATGATTTTTCCTTAGCTTCTTCTTCTTCTTCTTCTTCTACTCTCTGGGTCTCTGCTAATGATCGTCTCCGGTACGTGCGTCCGTGTATATACATATATATATGTACTGTAAGGTAAGATCGATCGAAGTTTAAATTACGTTCTTATTTCCGATCGATTTCGTTCACGACTGAGATCACTTTGTTTTTCCAAGTGATATGAATGATTAGAAAGAATATTTTTCATGTCGTTTTAAAAACGTTGAAAGTTAATACAAAATTAAAAAGAAATAAACATATATTATATATTAATATTAGATTTACAAATTTGAATCCATTTAACTAATTTCAAATTTATTTTCCTACATATATATATTTAATAATAGTATTTAATTTATAATACTATTTTACACACAATATAATTATATAATAATATTTTACAATAATATACTATTTTATAATAATAATTTTATATTAATATATTATATAAATTAAATTATTAAATTAAATTTATAATATACTATATTTAATATATATAACCTAAATATCATTATTATATTTTAAAAACTATATGTTAACTTTGAATTAATTTCTCCCTCATTATACTCACATTTTCATTCAAACAATGTTTGTAAATTTTTTTCAAAAATAATTAACAAACCATCCGTATAAATATAATACTCAAACAATTTACAATACAATGTCTTATATTATTATAATAATAATAATCATAATTACCAACATTGATTCATTCTCACACGAATGTAAAGCTTGTTAAGAATTTCATGTCAAGTCGATGATATTGAGAATGAATAACCCTCCTTTTTTTTTTTTTTTTTAAAGAAAGCGTTCGAAGAAATGGATGACTAAAAGGGGGTTGGTGGTAGGGATTTTAAAAAAGAAGGATAAGATTGAGGGGGAGGGTGGTAGGAGGTAGAAGAGGATTCACGAAGAGATCGCCCCCGCATAACACAGCAGCCGCATTCGCCGTTGGTCGCACCGGCGCGCAGCCAATTAAATAAATATTCGTTGACATTACGGTCGCGTCGCTCCTACAAACTGGCCCCCTTGGCGTTCTCAACCCCCCCTACCTCTACCTTCACCTCCTCCTCCTCCTCCTCTTGTTATTCTTTTTCTTCTTCGTTTCTCTCGAATCCCGCCCCCACCTTTCCTCGTACGTTTGCGAACAAGAGCCCGTTTCAGACTCCTTTTCGTTTTCGAGAGATCGCGATCCTCCCCCCTTTCCACCCTTCCACCCTTTACCCTTTCCTCTTATACCACCCTATTCTCTTTCTTTTTCTCTCTTCAATCCAACCATCTTTTTTCTTTTTTTTTTTTTGTTTGCGTTTTTCTCTCGAATAATTGTTCTTACGACGATCGAAGTACTTTCGATTAATTTCAGTGATATCACAGTAAAAGTTCAAAAAGGGTTTTGAGAATTCGTTTGAGTCAAGTGAAAGATGATAAGAAATATTGAGAATGAGTTTTGAACTTAAATCATTTTATTATTCACATGATTATTATGTTTGGAAATGAATGAACAGTTTAGGTTCATTCGTAAGAGTCAAATGAACTAAGAAATATGAGAATGGGTTTTGAACATACAAGTAAATCATTTTATTTTATTCACATGATTATTATATTTGGAAATGAATAAATGATTGAGGTTCATTCGTAAGAGTCAAATGAATGATGATAAAAATTATTGATAATGATCATCAATTGATTTATATGACTAATAGATAGAAATATTGAGATATTATAATAAATGTCAGATAATTCTCTATCGTATGGATGAGAAATTGGTGAGGAAAGGTAAAAAGATAGGAAGGAAGAAAGAAACGTTGGTAAAGTTTGTAGAGAAAAACGAGCGAGATATATCGTCCTGCCGGCTGTTAATAAGACGAGACAATGCCCGGGGACCGTTGGCGGATGCCGAGTAGAGAACCAAAGTGTGTGTGTGTGTGTGTGTGTGTGTGTGACTGCATGCAACATGCGTGCATCCTACCTTCTTCTATTTGTATATATATGTATTGTCTGAGAGTATGTGAAAGTTACATTATCTCTATCTACAAATGTATATATGTATGCATGTATATGTATGTGTCTGAGAGTATGACATGTGTGTACTCTGTGCATGTGAAAGTTGTACTGTCTCTGTCCACAAATGTATATACATATATGTGTGCATATGTGTGTATGTATGTGTTGTATCGTTTATGTATGAGTGGTAAGTTGGATCTCACTCTTTCTCTCGAAGAAAGCAAACGCGTGAGAGAAGGCACGGGCGTTCATATGTTTATTAGCCGGACCCAGCATAAATAACGCGGCTATAAGGTATAAGAAGAAGAAGAAGAAGAAGAAGGAAGTGAGAAAGAGAAACAGAAAGAGAGAGAGAGAGAGAGAGAGAGAGAGAAAGAAGATACGCGGGGGAGGAGAGAACCGACCAACCAGCCAAGCCGAACACGAGAAAAGAGAAAGGGTGAGAAGAAGAAGAAGAAGAAGAGAAAGAGGAGGAGGGGAAGGAGTGTTCTTTGGGTGAGGTGGTAGGAACAGACCAAGAAAGAGAAAAAGAGAGAGAGAGAGAGAATGAGACTCGAAGATCGGCCAAGTAAATTGTCACACGCTCTCTCTGTTCTGAGGTAACCCAGGGAATTGCTAAAGGGTTTTTGGGATCCTCTCTTGAAGAAAGAGAGAAAGAGTACATAGTAGTAGTTGTAGTAGTAGTAGTAGTAGTAGTGGTTGGTTAGGACTAGAAGCTGTGGGGGTATAAAGAGAAGAAGAAGAAGAAGAAGAAGAAGAAGAAGAAGAAGGTTCAGAAAGTAAGAAGAAAGGAGGTGACGAAGGAGAACCAAGTAGAAGAATAAGAAGAAGAAGAATAAAAATAAGAAGCGGGTGGAGAAAGATCCTATCCCAAGGTAAAACTATAGTTGTGTAGTTAGACTGTGTGCCAAGAAAAGGGGGCTTGCCGATGAAAGAAAGAGAAAACGAATGAACCAACGAGTCGCGATCAGTTCTTCTTCTTCTTATTCTTATTTTTATTTTTATTTTTAGTTTTATTTTTATTTTTCTTATTCTAAAAGAGAGGACCATGAAAAGAAGAGAGAGAGAGAGAGAGGGAGGAGAAGGATGAGGAGGGAAAGATGGACCGAGAGCTGGACCCACCTAATTTACCTCCCAGATAATGCGGCATAATTAAAGCAAAATGTAACGTCGCTGGCAATTAAAACAAATTTATGCGACCGAGATCCGCGATCAGCCGACCCGGGTCCCTCTTTCTGCAACCTTGTTGCCTCCGTTCTTCTTACCTTCTTCTTCTTCTTCTTCTTCTTCTTCTTCTTCTTCTTCTTCTTCTTCTTCTTCTTCTTCTACGTTACCACGAAGAGTGCATTATTATTGTTATTACTGTTTGCCGAATGCCTTTGAACAGCCAGACAGAGAGAGAGGAATATTATCGACGAGTTTGTTGTTGCTGTTGTTATTGGTGGTGGTAGTGGTAGACTTTTACCTGTCTCTGAATATCATCTCAACCCCAACCCCATTCTTTCTTTTATTTTATTCCATTTATTAGATTGTCCTGAAAGTTCGTAGCAATTTTTAATAGGTGACATAAAATTTTTATTAAAAAACCTGAAAAAGTTTTGAAAAACCTGAAAAAGTTCTGAAAAGAATAACATTTTTAACACTAGATTTACGGATGTTTTGTTCATTATTTTTTAATGACGTAATAACATTGTTTGAATAAAGGATTGAGTAAAGGAATTGAACTAATATTTACGTATATTTCATTACGTAACTAAAAACCAATAAGTTTTCAAAAAATAGTATTTAAATTTTATAAATATATAAAATAATCAAATGTTCAATGAGTCAAATTGGCTCAATTCGTAAATCTAGTGTTAAAGTTACCTATATAAAGATGGAGGAAAGGTTTGTGAAACATATTACATGTCTCTGAATATCATCTCAACTCTCACCCAATTCTTTCTTTTATTTTATTAAAATCTACGGAAAGTTCGTACCAATTGTCAATAGATGGCGTAAAGTGTTTTTTGCTAAAAAAAAAAAAAACCTGAAAAAGTTCTGAAAGAACAAAATTTTCGAAGCTACCCATGAAGATGAAAGAAAAATTTTGTAAAACATAATTACACTTATTTATAATAAATATATAACACTCGTTATGTGTGATGGTATTTTACATTTTACAAACTTAAAAATGTTGTATAATCTTTTTTATAAAAAAAAACAAACATTGAAAAAACGAAACCCTCATGGAAAGGAAGAAGATGAAGAAAAAAAATAAAAGAAAAAACTGTCCACTTCTTAGACGTCTCGTTGTACGATACAAAACAAAAAAAAAATAAAGAAAAAAATTCTAAGATAAGTCAAGAGAAGACTAGAAAAAGAGAAGGTTCATGGTGGGGGAAGGAGGAGAGGGGTTGGGAGGAAAGAAAACGAATCGGTGTAAGAAAATCAACCAGTCTTATTCCTATTACGTATACGAAGCCGTTATGACTCTCTTTATATTTTCTTTTTTACCTTTTCATATATGTAGTTACACCTATATATATATATTTCTCTTTGTCGTTTATATATATATACTTTATATATATATATATACCTTAGGAAGGGCCAGGACGGTCATTCGCTTATAATCGTCTTGTCAGTAGTCTTTGATGTTTTGCTAGTGGATATGACGATTCCTCTCTTCTCAGTCGGCCTGGTTCCACCAGTCTCCCCATATAAAGTTAGCTGGAAACCACCATATACATATATATATATATATATATATATATATATATATATATATAGAATGTTATATACAGGTGCAAAAGTTTTATACGTTTGAGAGACTGACTGTCTCTTACTGTAAGAAGAAGATGAAGGGATGAGAAAGGGATGGGGAAGGGACTATAGGTACTTAGGTATCTTTACGTACGAAAGAATGAGAAGATAGAAAGAAATATAATAGGTTGAAAAGAGATAGAAGATGAAACCGCGTTTGCGGCACTGTACAACCAACGAACCCAACATCTTCCACCAGGACGATGGACTCAACGACAACGACAACGACAACGACAACGAACGAACGAACGAATGAACGAACGACGAAGACGACATCTCGCATTCTGACGAGATCAAAAGCCCTACATGCGAGCCAACAAATACGGTTCGCCACTGCCGCGACTCATAAACTAACGTGTCCGCGAGACCGAACATTCTCTTTTTCTTTTTCTTTTTTTTTATTATTCTTATATTTATTTTGATTTTTATTTTTCATTTGGGATTCTCTCTTTTACTCATAATACGATCAGAGAAGGTTATCTCTGTTTTTGGAACCATTCTCAATGTTTAAATTGTATCAGATGTTTCAGAAATGTTGATTAATTTGGAAATAAATTTGTTCAGTTTTGTTTAGATTAATAAAAAATTTCTAACATTTCAAATAATATAAGAAATATTATTATTATTATTATTTTATTTTAAAATAAAAAAGTATACTATATAAATTATTATTAAAAAAAATTAAATAAATATATAAACATTATTATTCTTATATATTTATATTTAATGTTTAATATTTATAATATTAATATTAAATATTAAATATATATTACGATATATATTTTATTTTTTATAATTTCAATTTTTAAATAATATAACTGGTATTATATTCTTAAACAAAAGTACATGCATTTATTTAATGGATCAATTTTATATATATTACATTATCATAAATTATTCTACTTACAAAGGATAATTATTATTATCTAAATTACTATAAAATGGTTGTGAAAGAATAATAATACATTTAATACTTTGAGTATTGTCGGCCTAAGTAAAAGAGATTCTCCAAGATATTTTCTTCTTTATCTTTCTTCTCTTTTCTACCATCTATTTATTTATTTCTTTCCTTTAGTATACAATCGTATTTCCACTTTTTACCTGAGTGATATTACGTGTCTCTCGTTGAGAAGCAAGCACGAGCGCGAAATGAATGCGATTTTCTCGAATAAAGAAAGAAAGAGAAAGAAAACGCGAACCAGAACGAGAAAGAAAAAGAAATCAGTAAAATAAAAATAAAAAGTAAAATAATAAAAGAGTTGAAGAGCCCGGCATCTCGCGTTATTACAGTAAGAGGTTAACGAAATAAGAAATAAAAGTAAAAAAAAAAAAAAAAAAAAAAAAAGAAAGCTTTGTGGTACGTCCTACCACTCTTAAAAACAAAAAAAAACCAACCAGGTAGTTTACAAGCGAGATTCATGCGTAACGCGCCGGCACCGATCACGCAGCACCATGGTGGGGGAGGAAGGGAGAGGTGGGGGAAGGGGTAAGGAAATAAAAAGAGGGATGAGGGATGAGACCGCCACCAAGAAAGAAACAAATACAAAAGTCGAAAAAGAAAAAGAGAACTATGCCGTCGAAATATCCGTAGATAAATTGACGTCAAATCGGATTTTATTGCGAGGGTGGGGAGAATCAGTCGAAGGACCCAAACGGTGATGAGAAATAAAGAAAAAAGAAGATGAGGTGATGGAGGAGGAGGAGGAGGAGGAGGAGAAGGGGAGGGGGAGGAACGCGCGCATATATGCCGAAGAGAAGAAGCCAATGCCGAAGAAAGGTGATAGAAAACAGGTCCGGTCTCGCCTCGAGCGAGGCAAAACTATTTCGTGTTTTTCATAGGGGGGATCCCAAGGCACCGCTATCGGTGCGCCATCTGCCTGACAAAACCATGCATTTGCTTTCTTTTCTTTTCTTTCCTTTCCTTTCCTTTCCTTTCCTTTCCTTTCCTTCCTTCCTTCTTTCTATCCTTCCATCTTCTCATGAATACGTCATATCTATTCTTTTGAACCAAGAAAGGGGTGGAGGGACAACCCCATAAACCTGGGGACACCTCAACCTTTCTTTTTCTTCTTCTTGTTGTTCTTGTTCTTGTTCTTCTCGTTTCTTGATGTTTCTACCAAATTGTGATTCGGTAAACGTCGAATGTTTGGTGAATCATTTCGCTGATTTTCTTTCTCATTTGAGTTACCCCCACTCTCTCACTTGTCTTTCCCCCTCCAAGTATTCTTTTTTAACGGTCTTATATTGGAATACAATTTTATAATATTTGTCTATTTTTAATTTCTATCATTTTTGTTTAAAGGAATTTGAGTATTGCGCAAAAGAAAATTCAATGTTTTTTATATTATATATTTATTTTTTATTTATTTAAATCTCATTTGAGTTACCCCCACTCTCTCACATGTGTTTCCCTCTCCAAGTACCCTTTTCAATGCTCTTGTATTCGAATACAATTTTATAATATTTTTCTATTTTTTTTACCATTTTCATTTAAAGGAATTTAAATATTGTGTAAAATAAAGTTGAGTTTTATTTATATTTGTTTATTTATTTAAATTAAGTTAAGTTATATCGAGGAATATTACGAACGTGTTACTCATGGTTTACAAAAAGCAGAAAAAGAAAGAAAGAATGAGAAAGATAGTGAGAGAAAGAAAGTGTTCCAACAAATGTTGTATAATATATATCTATATATATATATATATATGTGTGTGTGTGTGTATGTGTGTGTATGTGTGGGTGGCTTTTATCCGAGACTCCTCCGCGACCTAATTGAATGCAGCGCAATCTAAACGGCGTCAATTTGCCGACGCCCCACCCCTAAATGTCGTTAACACCCCACGTTCGGTACACTCCAAAAGAGAACAAGAGAGAGAAAGAGAAAGAGAGAGTGTGTGTGTGTGTGAGAGAGAGAGTGAGAGAGAAATGTTGTGTGCCCGCCACCTGCTGCGAACTATTTTCTGCGGTCTTTTTAATACCCACCACGATCAGTGTGGTGGATTCGGCCTGATCGGCTCGTTTCACTGTTACTTTCAACTTTCGATAAGTATCTTTTCTATTCGTTTTATTTTTAACCCCCCTATTGTCAAATATTTATAATAAAAATAAATCTGTTTTTCGTAATAAGTGAGTGGTAGGGGACGTTATTTGAATTTTTGGTATTTTTTTCTCTTTATCGAATTCAATCAAATGTATTTCTTTCAATTTCATCGTCAATGACGTTGATCGGTTATGACGTGTTTTTGTCGTATTTGTAAAAAAAATTATATTTTACAACAGCCGAAAGGTAAATGTATAGTTTTAATGATGGAAACATTTTGTTTTGATTTTATTAAGTTTTTGTAATTAATACAAAATTAAAATTCAATTAGAACGATGAATTTTTATTTTGCTCATAACTTATATCATTTTTAAATGAATATTTCAAAGTTCAAATTCTTATCGTTCGATGAATAAATATATTCAATCATTTAATAACAAATTTTATGAGAATAAACAATGATTATTCTATTGTAAAATAAACCACACAAAAAAATATAAAGAAGAAAACTAAGAATTTCTATTAAAAAAAAAAAAAAAAACATTTTGTATTATGAAATTATTGATTTAAAAAGAAACAAAATTTGAACCAAATTAACGAAATTTAATATTCTAACATTAATCATTATATTTCATTTGAAAATCAACGATTAAAACACCTGTCCACCTGTCCAAAAAATCATTCAAGCATTAGTTTCTATTACCTGTCTAGTGTACTCATAAGAAAGTAAACACGAAAGAGAGAAAGAAAGAGAAAAACAGTCAAAAAAAAAAAAATAAAAAAAAATAAAAAGAGATAGAAATAGAAAAATAGAAAAAGAAGATTCAAGAGAAGGAAGGCATCTCTCGTGCAAAAATTACGAGCCGCGAAAGATAATAAAGTTGTCTGGCCCCGATGAAAGAGAAAGAGAAACAGAAAGAGAGAGAAACTACGAACGATCCTTCTCACCGTCGCCTAATGTACCTCGGAAAAGCCAGTTTTACGTCCATTACCACTACACCATAGAATCTTCTTCGAACAACCCCACCCCACCCCCCGTCCCCCTCCCCCCTTCTCTTTCCTACTCACCTCGTTCGCACCTGTACTCGTTACTGTTGTGTAATGCGTTAGACACACCGTCACGCTCCAAACGTTCCATGCAATTTCACATTTCTTCTTCTTCTCTAACGATACTCACCATTTCATTTTGCATTACCTTTATATATATACATTATTATACCTTTTATTAACCCATAAATAATCCATTTTCACGATAATTATTGTAGTGGATTTTTTTTTCTTTTTTTCTTAACGTCATTCGTATTTATTTTGCATTTTTTCAATCAATTATTCGAGTTTATTCATCGTCAATGTTTTTATTCATCGTCAATGTTTTTTAATTGAATTTGATATGTTTAAAATGTATTTTAAAGAACATTAATAATTATTAATTAATTAAAAATATTAATAATAATTTGTTAAACTAATATTGCGACTTGACTTATGTTGATTTACTTTTTTCCTTTTTTTCTTTTCTTTCGCACCCTTCAGGAAACCCCATTTTTAATACGTTCAACTTCGTTCTTTTTTCTCTCTCTTACGTTTTTCTTTCTCCCTTTCTGTTTTAGTGGAATAGGACGGTACTCCCACGACCCACCTGTTCTTCCTTCGCTTGATACTTTCAAGTAGGTATAATAGGCTATAACCGACCTCCCGTGACTCGAATTTAAATGAACAGAAAATACCCAAATACACGTTGTCTACGTGACAATTTAAAAAAAAAAAAAAAAAAAAAAAAACTCCCCGTTATATTCCTTTTAATTTCAGTAAGCAAAATAAGAAATAAAGATAAATGAAATATTTTTAAAATATTTTAATCTTCTTTTATAAAAAAAAAAATGAAAACACACATTTCTACAACGAGCAAAAGTAATGTTCAAAGATCAACACACACAATACAAACGACGATTAATAAATATGAGTACATACAACAAATCAAATATCAAATCCATAAAAATGACGTCACCATAAATACAATAATATAAAATTATCAAACAAATAATATTGATCATTAAACCAATAGGAAAAATATTAATCAATGGTTCGAAAAGTCCAACAAAATTTCCAAATATTCTCCTATCAAAATATTATATCCAATCCAATCAAATAAAATCAAATACAAAATGAAATTAAATTTAATTAAAAAATAAGAAGTACAATAAAAACCAAAAAAAAAATAAAATAAAATAAAATTAAAGAAAGAAAGAGAAAGAAAAATAAAAACAATCCGAACAATTCGCCGATCGGCAAGCCGATGAGCGTGAGAAGATTCTCATAAGCCGTGCGGGCGGATAATAGCGAGTAAGAGAAAGAGAGAGAGAGAGAGAGAGAGAGAGAGAGAGAGAAAGAAAGAAGAGATAGATAAAAGAAGAAGGAACGAAGAATGAGGATAAGGATGAGGATGAGGATGAAGAGGTGCCGAGGAGGAAAAGGAGAAGGAGAAAATGAAAGAGGATGGGAAGAAGAAAAAAGGGGATGGTGAGTGGGTGGGGGGGATGATGGGGGTAACTTCTATAGTTGAGGGTGGAGGGGAAGGAGGGAAAAAAAACGAAGAAACTAATTGACGACGGTGGTCGTCGCGACGAGAAGAGAAATATCGAAGGCGCATCGCGTTTCGAAGGGGAGTTGCGCGCGTCGCTTGCGGCGCTGCTCGTGCGTTTACTATTCGTTTTGGGGTGGGGGTAAAATGTTAGAGTGAGATAGAAAATCTTCTCTATTCTCTCCCTTATACTCTCTCTCTCTCTCTCTCTCTCTCTCGCTCTCTCTCGTTCTAACTTTCATAGTAGTAGTAGTAGTAGTAGAATATTCACGCGAGGACACGGTATATAAAATCATAGAGACACGAGTGGCCCGCTATAATAATGCATAAGGAGGCGTGTACGAGTTCGGTCGTTTGGCCACGCCCCTTCCCCGCCGCTTCCAATCTACTCAGGAGTGGGGATTCAGCCGGCCGGCGTTTCAGAGATTCGAGTGGGGGAATAAGATAGAGTTAAACTGGAGGAGTGGGGATAGGTAGGAGAAACGTACGGACGGGAACGAATAAACGTGAGAGAAATAGATATATATATATATATGTATTATACCTTAGTATATATTCTCTCTCTCTCTCTCTCTCTCTCTCTCTTTACCTCTCATAAATTTAATCCATCTGTCTGTCTGTCTGTATGTCTCCTTTACTCATAAATGTTGATTATCTAGGCGTCTTGCTCATCGTTATTTTATGCGTCGCTTTCTCATAATTATTCATGCATTTTCTCCTCTCTCTTTCTATCTCTCTCTCTCTCTCTAATTCTGTTTTCTATTATAATTATTAAATTATTCGTATCTTAGAATAATATTATAAATTATTTATTATTATTTAAACAATACCAATCATTTTCTTCATATTATATCAGTTTTATTCATTAAAATTTCTATAGGAATAAAAGGAAATAAATCCATCTCCCATAATAAAAAAGAAACGATATAAAATCTTGGGATGAAAATTGTCGTGTTTTAAATATCATATAGAAAAGAAGAGAGAAGGGGGTTTTTTTAACATAGAAAGAAATATCTATGTGCGTGTATAAGTGTATGTACATATATATAGAAGAAGGATTCGAAGGAAAGGTCGCGCGCGTTCGGAAGCTGTGTGCCTCTCGAAGGGTGGAGATCCCCACCGGAGGTGTCGACGCTGCTGCTAGAGATAGAAGTGGTGGGGAGGCGGGTAGTGGCGTGGAGGTCGAACCACGGAAGGAGAGGAGAAGGAGGAGGAAGAAGAACGAAGTAGGGAGGGAGGAGGAAGTATATACTGAGAGAGAAGGGGAAAGGGGAGGAGGGAAAGTACTCCGGTAAGCAGAGTGGTGGGGATAAGGGGTGGAGGAGAAGGAGGTACGTTTCGAAGCGACTATGATAGTGTTGTGTGCGGTGTGTGCGCGCCGACGACGAGATATGTTTCAGTCAGGAGTGGGGAGTAAAAGCGCGCGCAAGAAGCTTCTCCCTACCACGGGGTAGTCGGTGGACGGTGGAGAGGGGTGATTCGACGTCAGGCCCAGAGCTGGTCCGTCCGTCGTCCGGCCGACTCGAGCGATCGGAGCCGCGGATATTTCGCGCGAGAGAGATATAATACAAAAGCAGGGTTTTAAACAAAAAAAAAAAAAACAAAAAATAATCGAGAACCGCGCGCGCGCGTACGCACACCTACGCACCTACTACTATACACACATCTCTCCTCCGTCATACCAGCAGGACCAAGCAAGTACTACTACTACTACTACTACTACTATTATTACTAGTATTAGTACAACACAACTACTACGACGACGACAACACAGCAGCAGCAATCAACAATTAAAGATAAAAAGACAAAGAGACGTGAGAGACTGACATACGTATTAATACACGTAACATACCATGTATATATAAAACGAGAGAAAGATAGAAAGAGTGAGGGAGACTGGCAGAGAAAGAAAGAGAGAGACAGAAGAGACACGTGTGCACAAGCCAAGCACGTTGCTCGATACATACACATGCACACATACATATATACACATACGCATAGTCACGCATAGTCACGCATATACACGCGTACGTATATATATATCTATACTTGAATACATTCATATATATATACATGCATATAGGTATATATATATACATATGTATATAAATGTAAATATATAAGTAGTACGTATATACCTGGACTGCATTGAGAAGAGTAGACAGAAAACGTGTGAAAGAACGAAGAAAATAAAACGTGCAACAACAAATTGTCATCGTCGTCATCATCGTCATAGTTTGGATTCTTCTTCGTGCATTTCTTTCGTGTCGTGCTTGCAACAGCAGCAGCAGTAGCAGCAGTCAACGTTCGATCATCGTCATCGTCATCATCATCATCAACATCCTCATCCGTCCGTCCTCAATCGTATTTCGTCTTCGGTGTGTTTCGTGTTGACGAATTCAAGTTACGATACTTGATTTTCTCTCTCTCTCTCTACAATCCGATTAATAATTCATCGAAGAAAAATCAAAATAACGAATGAAATTTGAAAGTGTTTAAGTGCGCGCCGATATTCGTGATACTCGTGTGATTAAAAGAAATAAAAAGTAAGAGAGAGAGAGAGAGAGAGAGAGAGAAAGAAACAGACAGACAAGATAGAGGAAGGATAAAAGAGGATAGAAGATATAACCCACCCGGACCACCACGTGCTAAACAGTGTGTTTTTGTGAGAAAGTGTTTTAACCTGAAAACAACGACGAATCAAATAGAAGAAAATACTTTTATTGTGAGAACTCAATCGTAAAAAGGAAAAAAAAGAGAGAGAGAAAAATAGTTGAAATTGGTGTTTTGGTATTAAGGAGGGTTATGATGGGTTAAAAGGGTTTATTGTTAGTCGAAGAAGGAAGGACTTAATTTGGAAGAAAGTGAACATTTTCTATGGATTACTGGCCGAGTTGACACGGCCGCCGGCCGAAACACTTGCTTCTTGTATTCCGTCATATATCTTCTTTTTTACCTTTCTTCTTCTTATTCTTATTCCATTCCTCGATTTCATCTCTGTCAATCCTACATTTTCTTATTCTTTCTTTTATTATTCCATTCCAAGATATAAAAATAATTATTTATCATTTTTACAATCTTCCGTTTCACTTTTTTTATCTCTCTATCTCTCTCCATCTCATTCTATTTCTCTCGTCACACTTCACTTCTCTCCCCTCTCCTCTTCCTTCTCCCACGAGTCCTTCCACACTTCTCACTTTTTCACTCTCTTTCATTTTTGCTAGTTTTCTTTCAATTTTTATTCCCCACTCTTCCATATTTCCCAGGGTGCCCTTTTTGTACTACTCAACGGGTGACAGAATATAATAACACTAATAAGGCCTATGGAATCGTCAAAGGTACGCATTTGCCTTTGGGCATCCCGACTGTACTCAGATGGTCTCGATCTTCTGAAGAATCGAACGAGATAGAAGAATACAAAGTTGTTTTAGGAAGATAAACATGTAAACAAGGAATTTTTAATCATTTTATATTCTCTATATATATATATATAGAGAGAGAGAGAGATATTAAACGTTTTAAAAGAAAAACAAACAAACAAACAAACAAATATTTGAATCATCATGGTGTTTTATTCGATGAATATTTTACAGTGATCAAAAATATGATAATAGAACATTGATTGTTCTTCTTCCCTTAGAAGGAAGAAGGACGATAAATTTATAACTAATCGAATAGTTGTAATATTCCGTATATTATTCGTATTCGTAATCGTTAATAGTGAAAAAGAAAAAAAGTGTGGACCCGATAATAATAATAATAATTATTATTATTTCAATTGATACCTTTTAATTGGGAAAAGAAGAAGAAGAAAAAAAGTTTTACTAGACACGTTTAAAACAGTTATTAAGTTTATTTATTAACAGTTGAAAGAAAATATACAAAGAAGAAAGTGAAGTTAAATTAAAAAAAAAAAAAAAAAAAAAAAACACACACACACAATAACCCACCACCCACCCGCCTTAAAACGTTTAATCCCCCCGCCGATTGTGTGAGATCGGCCGTTCGAGTGAGTGAACGAAAGCGAACGAACGTATGACCAAGTTGAAAGGTTGGGTGTAGGTGGGCTACAAAGGTTGAGGGTTCTCTGTGCGGGATTATAATTCGTGTGCGCGAAATAAATTATTCTTAATAAAGATTTGTAAGGGATGTCACGGAGAAAGCAGGCCCGACCGAGCCGTGCCCATCTCGAGGAGGATCTTGTTCAGGGCCAACTCCTGATCGATCATCGTCTTCATCATCAACATCATCATCATCATCATCATCATACACATCATCCGGTTCGAAGCATCGTTAACGAGATCAGTAAGTGAAATTATTTATTTAATTTTTTATTATATTTTTTTTTATTACGATTATTTATCAATATTGCAATGTATACGTCGTGTGAAAACGTATACACGTATCTGAATATGATATTTTATACTTTTGAGTTTGACTGTAGAAATTTTTGAACAGACTTCGCGTCAAATGTGAAATCATGGCTCATACTTTTAGGTTTGACTATACAAATTTTTGAAAACACTTCGCATCAAAAGTCGGACCAATATTTCATATTTTTAAGTTTGATTATAAAAAAAACTTTGAAAACACTCCATGTCAAAAATAAGACCCAATCAGACCCCCAAAAATTACAATCAAAAAAAAAAAAAATTCTCTTCCACACAAGTATTTCTTTTAAATTAAACATTCATCAAGTAAAGAAAATTAGAGGAGATTGAGGAGGTGGAGGAAAATTTTGAGAACACTTCGTGTCAAAAATAAGACCCAAATGAGACTCCTAAAAATTACAATCAAACAAAAATTCTCTTCCACACAAATATATTTTTTTTTTTTAATTAAACATTAAACAAGAAACAAAAATAAGAGGATGAGGATGATGAGGAAGAGGTGAAGGAGGTGACTTTGTGTTAACGATCGTGAAATCGTGTTTCTGTTAAATCAAACTTCCCCTTTCCTCCCACTTCGTAATTCGTACTCCCCCATTTCCCCCCCCCCCCCTGTTCTTCCTTTGCTCGTCTTCGGCGTGTTCTTTCCTTTACTTCGATAAAATACTTGTCGTCGATCGAGACGACGAGAAAAATGAGAAGAAGAAGAAAAAGAAGGAAGAAGAAGTTCTTCGTAAAGAAAACGGGCTACCAACCGAGAGATGATCTCGTCTTCGATTACTACTACTACTATTACTATTATATTTACTATTACTATTACTAGTTGTGTGTATTACTTACCGGTTACCTTACAACCACTTCAAACGAGTTCGTCGTGATTATCGTGATAGTAGCACGCGAAGAAGAGAGAATGAGAAAGAATGAAAGAGAATGAGTGACAGAAAGAGAGTAAGAGAGAATGAGAGAGAGAGAGAGAGAGAGAGAGAATGAGAGTCTTAGAGAGACAAAAAAAAACGATTAACTCGATTAACACTTGAGATAAGTTAGAAAAGGTGTATCGTCAATCAATGATCGTAATTTACCCCTTTGAATGATAATAATAAGAACTACTTATTATATATACATATATATATATATATATGTGTGTGTATGTATGTATGTAGTTACTATATATATTACGATTTGAAATATTTTTCTCAAATAAAAAATGATTAACTCGATTAACATTTGAGATAAGTTAAAAAAAAGATGTATCGTCAATCAATGATCGTAATTTATCCCTTTGAATGATAATAATACGAACTATATACATATATACATATATGTGTGTGTGTGTGTGTGTTTTGTAACTATTATGATTTGAAATATTTTTCAAAAATTTGTTAACAACCCTTGAGATAAGTTGAAGAAGGTGTATCGTCAATTTAATGATCGTAATTTATTATAAAAAAAATAAAATATAATATAATACAATTATATAAAAAATTGATAAAAATGTGAAAAGGTACGATAGAAAAAGAAATGAATGATGTAGATTACAAAATAAAAAAACGAAATGAAAAGGAAAGAAGGGAATAAGGGAATGAAGGTTAGAATGGTTTTCGTTTATAATGAAACAGTGTTTTAAAAGTGTTAGAACACCGATTGCAATTCACTTTCCGTCGGACCGAGTCCAGTACGTCTCGTCGGTTGGAATTAAATCAACCCAATGATAACTTGGAAATCTTACAAGTGTCCTTTTCTCACGTTACTATGAAAGTTTCTTAAAATGACCAGTAATGGTAACCAGGTAACCCATAATAATAACAGTAATCATTGATGATTGTGATAAGACTTACTATTCGTTTAAAAGTTCTTAAAACATATAAGTGTGTATATATTTATTTATAATAATTAATAAGCATACCAAATAATAATCTTTGAAGATTGTGATACCTTTTTTCTTATTCGTTTTGTTCAGAATTCTTAAAAAATTAGTATAAATATATATATATACTTATTGTATAATAATTAATAAGAATACCAAGTAAAAATGAGATTATTTTATTAATACTAATTATTAAACGTAAAAATGTTTATTATATTAAATTGTGTGATTAAATTTTGATATCTATGTGGAAAACGATATATATATATATATATATTTTTGTTGAAAAATAAATTACGCAAAAATAAAAATAAAAATTAGATAAAAATAAATAAATAAATAAATAAATAAATAAGGTAACACGTGAATGAGAATATTTTATTTTCGAAACGTTGTAGATAGAGAAATACGGTTTTGAATGTATATATATATATACTTATAATAATTAATAAAAGTAAAATCGTTTATTATTAAATCGTGATTAAATTTTGATATCTTAATTATGGTATTATCTCATAGGTATATTAATTATATTACAAATAAATTATGGTTTGTATAAAACAATATGTTTTTAATTTTCTTCTTGTAGAAGAATAAACTAACGAAAAAAAATTAAAATAAAATATTAGAAAAATAAAAATTAAAAAAAAAAAAAAACAACTAAATAAATATCGTAACACGTGGATGATAATATTTTTTTCTCAAAACGCTGTACATAGAAATACGGTTTTGAGTCTGTATATATACATATATACATAAATACATATATACCTATATATATATATACTATATCGGTAACGCGACGCTAAGTGAATTAACGTTAAAGTGAGAAATACCGTCGAAGTAGGAAGATATAAAAAGAAAACGTAAGAAAGGAAAGGAAGTGAAGGTGGGTTGAGAAGGTTGGAAAGGAAGGATACGTTAAGGTAGAAAGGAAGGAAGGAAGGAAGGAAGGAAGGAAGTGAGTAAGTAAGAAAAAAGATCAATAAACGATGCGAGCCCTCGAGCAAGTTGCAATACAGTAGAAAGAGTATAGTAAGTGAGTGAACCTCAACCAACCAAACCAAACCAAACCAAACCAAACCAACCAAACGAACCAGCCGGTTGTAGTACGAGAATCGAAGAAGCTGAGAACCTAAACGAAACACCTTTTCTCTTCTTCATTCATCCCATAAGTATTTTTTTTTTTTTTTTTTTTAACCAGGTTTTCGATATTCGAAAGGCGTCGCTAAACTGTTTCGTTAAGAAAAATTATCGGATACTATCATACATTTTTTTTTTTACTTCGAAATATACTTGGAAACTTAAAGTGACATAAGTTCGGGAGGGGTGGTTGAGTTTGATTCGAGTTTTTAGGGTAAACGTTATTTTGGTAAATTACGATTTGGGTTGAAAAGTATTTAGGGAAACTGCTATGTACGTGTTTTAGCTAAAAAGGTTACTTATTTGAGTTTTTTAGTTTATTTTTTAACTCTGTTTCTCTAAACATTTCGAGATTAGGAAGAAAATGAAGATGGGAATATAGAAAATAAAAATAAAAATAAAAATAAAGGATAACTGTTATTTAATGATTTAGATTAAAAATAAAAGAAACTGATTATTTAATTATTAAATAATTATATATAAATATATTATTGATTTATTTTATATTATATTTTAATATTATATTTATTATATATTATATATTATTTCATTATATAAATATTAATATATAATAATTAAATAATCAGTTTCTTTTAACATTTCATATTATTTTTTTTTATATTATTAATTTTATTTATTTTATTTACACGTTGGATACAAAAAATATTTGGCAATAATTATAGAAATGATTCACCAATTGATAAATTATCACCAACATATAATTAGTTTCACAGAATTTCACAGATCAAATCTCGTAGCACCGTAACTCGGTTATCAATTAAAAGTTTATAATTTAATTTCATATATTATATAATATTCATAAAAAATATTAAGACAAAAATATTTACAAACTTTTTGTTGTATAACAAATGTTCATACATTTGAAAACACTTTGACGTATTCTATTTTTCTATTTTTATTTCTATTTCTTTCACATAAACAGACACACACACACATTATTCTTTTGCATATACTTATGAATATTTATATATATATATTAACATTTATGTATATTATTATATATACATCGAATATGAGTTAAACGAGAACGCTTCGTTCGTTGGTGGGTTTTTTAATGTGAACTCTCCGGTTATAACTGCGTAAACGATAAGAAAAATATTTCCAGCTGGTTAACGTGCGATACGGATTTGCATAAAATCGAAAGGAAAAGCACATTATTTCTTTTTTTTTTCTTTTTTCTTTTTTTTTTTTTTTTAACAACGGAGCGTGTTTTACGCGAACCTTACCTGAGTGCGTCACGCGAACTGTGATCACTAACGGTGTGTGTCTATATGTCCTATGTGTATTTGTGTTTGGATATGTGTGTGTAACGTTCAAGAGAAACTAAAACAAGCGCAACAAGTACTTTATAATACTTTTCTCTATTTTCACGAGACTATTCTTTTTTTTTTTATTTTTATTCTTTTTTTGTGTTACATACTTCATATATTTTACATATATGTATATTCATATTTTATCGAATTTATTTATTAATGACTGGCATTCTTGTTCGAAGTGCCTTATCAAAAAGAAAAATCATATTATTTATCAATTATATTAACATTTGTATTAATTTATGATTAATATATATATATTTTTTTCTTCTATTTTTCTATTTTTCTATTTGTGACAATATTTGTCAAAATTTGTTTCTTACATACACGAAAATGTATTCTAGTTTATTACAAAATATTTCTACATATATATATATATATATATATATATATATATTTTGATATTAAATATTACAATTAAATATATTATAGTATTTTTTATTATTATTATTATTATTATAATAGAAATAAAATTTGATCTAATTGAAATAACAAATTGTTCAATTGATAAATGTTCGGAATAATTTCATGAGTCACCATGGTTATTAGAATTCTTTTTTTTTTTTTTTTTAATACTCTCCGAGAACATCACAAAAATAAAAATAAAAATAAAATAAAAAAATGGACAAACTTAAAATTAAACGAAACTATCGATTTCACCAATTGTTTCAATTTTCAACCCCTAATTCTTTTTTCATGTGAATTTTTCATTCTTCTTCTATTTTATTATACCCCCCACCCCCTATGTCTTATTTTATTTTATTATTCGTTTCGTTCATTCTAAATTGATGATTGATGATTCCCATAAAATACCAAAATTCTTCTTGTCCTGTTTCTAAAACATTTTTCGAAATGAGGCAGACAAAAAGGGCGCAAATAAATTTAACGATAAAAGAATAAAATAGAAAATGTGTATAGATATTTTTTTACTTTCTCTTTTTTTTTTTTTAAATTATTTCTCATAAAACATTTACAATTACGATGAGTCATCCGTGGAAAATCAAAAATGTTTAATAAAATTTATAAATGATAGTCTATAATAATATTTCAAGTTTAACGATTAGCAATCAAATTTCGATACAAAGTTTAAATAAATATAAATATAAATATTATAAAAAATAATACAAATACAGAATCGTATTTATCTCTCTCTCTCTATATATATATATATTATATAATATTAATATTATATATTTATTATTATAAATATTATAATATAAAAATGACGACAGAAAGAGAGAGAGAGAGAGAGAGAGAGTAATAATAATCAAATATTATTTTATTCTTTGAAATATTGAACAACACACACAAAACATAATTATATATATAGTAATAATGATAATATAAATTTTAATATGACATATATATATATATATATATATATATATATATATATATAATACATAAATAAGTAATATATCTATCTATACATGTTTGTAAATATAAATATATCTAATCGATTTATAATCGTCAGTTACAAAGTATATTAAATGATAAAAAGAGTAAATCAACATGTTAATATAAAAATTAATATTAAAATTAAAATTAACGAAAGTTGATTACAAAATTATAATAATAAAAATAGAACAACAACAATAATAACAAAATAAATCCAATCAAACTTAACGTTAGATATTTTTAAACACACCAATTATCAATACATATCTCATATTATAATACTTCACATGACGAATATTAAAAATAGAAGATGATAGATAAAAAAAGAAAATAATTTTTGAAACATTGTAACAAGCCAATATGAAAGTGTTAAACAGCAGGTAGATAATATAATACCGACAAAGAATAGGACATAAAGGGGAGGGGGGGGGAAGAAGAATAAGAATAAGAATAAGAATAAGAAGAAGAAGAAAATGATGACGACGAGTACTATACTCTAAACGTGCACATGCAATCTAATATCGGCTTTGCACCGACTTCATATTAATAGATCCTAATAATACGGATCCGGCGTAGCTTGTAACCGACGATTTCAACTTGCTCAGTAAGATTGTATATACATATACATATTCATACATACATACATACATATATGTAATATTATGAATAATTAATTAGTATTCTTCAAGTTTCGTATATAAAATATTGTAAATTGACAATTGTTTCGTTCAAAGTTTACAAAAATGAAGAACATTACGTATATATATATATGAATGTATATATGTGTGTATATGAATGATTTAAATTGATAAATAAAATGGTGAACTTTAGATATGATGTTAGAATAAAATAATAATAATAATAAGAAGAAGAAGAAGAAACAGAAGAATAAAATTAAAATTAAATGAATATAACTGTTGAAATATATAAATAAATTAATAAACGCGATTGTTTATATACGTATGTATAAATTAGTATGATTTATTTGTTTCTATTGTATATTTCGTAACGAGTGAGCAAACGTGAACTTACGATGTTGTTAAACTTTTCATGAAAATTTATCATATCATTATTAATATAATGATATTATAATATAATCAAAGATTATCATATTATACGTATATACAATACATGTGTATAATGAGTATATATGAGTAATGAATATATGAATATGAGTATTGGTGAGTTTCATAAAGAAACAATGTGAAATTTCGATGATCAAATGAAATGATGAGGAGGGAGGAATAAATGAAGAAAATTAGAATTAGAATTAAAGAGAAAGAGAGAGAATGATAAAGAGAGTAAGAGAAAGAGAGAGAGAGAGAGTGGATCTGGTGAAATATTGTGATTCGTCGACGCAATGAAATAGCCTCGCAATGATTTAGATATTTTCGGCTTTTATTATAATATAATCAAAGATTATTATATTATACATATATACAATACATGTATGTGTATAATGTATGTGTATAATGAGTATATATGAGTAATGAATATATGAATATGAGTATTGGTGAGTTTCATAAAGAAACAATGTGGAATTTCGATGATAGAATGAAATGATGAGGAGGGAGGGATAAATGAAGAAAATTAGAATTAGAATTAGAGAGAAAGAGAGAGAATGATAAAGAGAGTGTGTGTGTGAGAGAGAGAGAGTGGATATGGTGAAATATTGTGATTCGTCGACGCAATGAAATAGTCTAGCAGTGATTTAGATATTTTCGGCTTTCTTCTCCTCACTCAAACTTCCTGTCGCAACCGAACATGATGTTTGAGTTTAATGCTTTTAGTATACTTTCTTCATCGTCAATCTAACTTTTATCATTTTCTTTCATTTACATTCTTTTAATCAGAAACTCACACATCAAAACCAACAACAATCTTCCCTTTTTACACTGTTTTTACCATTCCATTCAGAAATTGACAAAATTTCACAATTCTTGTAAGATTCTTGAAACGTACGCAAGATTATTGTCTGATTCTATAACACTGTGGGTAGAAACATTTCATGGTTTTGTGGATTAGAACTTGAATTTCATTCTCAAATGAAAATTTACACTTTTCACTCTCATCTCATTCGTAAATTTAACAAAATTTCACGTATGATTTTATTTTTGATTTTTTTGTAAGATTTTTGAAACTTACGCAAGATTTTTGTCTGGTTCTATACCACTATGGGTAGAAACATTTCATGGTTTTGTGGATTAGAACTTGAATTTCATTCTCAAATGAAATTTTACACTTTTCACTCTCATCTCATTCGTAAATTTAACAAAATTTCACATATGATTTTATTTTTGATTTGTTTGTAAGATTTTTGAAACTTACGCAAGATGTTTGTCTGATTCTATAACACTGTGGGTAGAAACATTTCATGGTTTTGTGAATTAGAACTTGAATTTCATTCTCAAATGAAAATTTACACTTTTCACTCTCATCTCATTCATAAATTTAACAAAATTTCACGTATGATTTTATTTTTGATTTTTTTGTAAGATTTTTGAAACGTACGCAAGATTTTGGTTTTTTTAGTTCGTATTGAACAAAAATGTTTCATGATTTGATGATTTAGAAAACTTATTTCATTCTCGAAAAGAAACTTGTTTGTTTTGTTTTTCATTTTTTTTTTATTTTTTGATTGTATCGTAATAAAAATGATATATTTTTATTAATAGCATTAAGAAAGCGATGATAGTTCAAGGACAAGTTACGATGACTATGTTGTCGATAATGTCGATAATGATAATGATGATGATGATGATGATGATGATGATTTAGCATTTTATTTGAAATTCAATTGTAAGTCTCATATTAATGTGTTTAGAACTAATAAACGATATTTTATTATACTATAATTTTATTATTATCTTATACTATATTTTTATCTATAATTTTATTTTTATTTTCATTCGAAGAAATCTTACGAGTATAATTATAATCATTTTATTTTTATTTCTTCTAATATATATATATATATGTTGTAAAATAAAAAGAAATTAATTAACAATTAAAATGTTGGAAAAAAAAAATGATGAAAAGAAATAAAAAAAAAGAAAAAGACGTTTGTAATTTATGTAAATATTTTTTCTTTTATATGAGGTTCTAATGTAATCATATTTTTAATTATTCGAGAATAGAAAATCTTAAAAGAATATTAACACCATTACCATAGATTTATTTCTTTTAATACGTTGTAAAAAAACAACAACAACAAAAAATAATAATAAAAATCTTATTATAAACTATCCAAAAAAAGAAAACATCTTAGTTGTAACGTTGTAAGAAAAAAAAATAATAATAAATTAAAAATTACAATAAAAATCTTATTATGAAATATCCAAAAAAAAAAAAAACATCTTGAATTATAACGTTATTAAAATATAATTAATTTTAATACGCTGTAAAAAAAAAAAAAAAAAAAAAAAAACAAACCAAAAAATTAATATTATGAGTTATACAAAAAAAAAGAGAAAAACATCTTAAGTTTGAACGTTGTCAAAAAATGTTAAACTAATAAACATTAAAGGACCATATGACAGTGTGTCAGTCCACCGTTACGGATCGTAATTTCTTAATTTCACTAATTCATATTTCGTGTCGTCCTCAATAACCCAAGTAGATAAATCTACTAGGCACGATCGTACTAAAGATAACACGTTAGACCGTCATTTCTACTACGAATACCTTCCCATATATCTAAACTATCCCTTTCTCTCTCTCTCTCTCTCTCTCTTATTCCTTCAACCATAATCTTTCTATTCGTACCTTTAATTATACTCAACATATTTACAACTTACCTTTCTTTCTATCACTTTACCATCATTTTCTATTTTACTTAATATCTTTGACTTATTTTCATTCTTAACTATATTATTTGTATGTGTGTGTACATTTTTCATATTAATTTTATAAAATCAAACAGTCATACACCACCACATTCTTTTTCATTCATTCATTGATTTTTTGTGTTTTGTTTCTCATTTATTCGTTGGTTTCATTTGATTTCATTTAATTTCATTTGATTTGGTTTGATTTGATGAATTTCTTATTTTATTTTCACATTTAATGTCATTCATTTAACATTGTGTTATTATTAATTATATTATATTTTTGTGTGTGTGTAAATTTGTCATAGTAATTTTATAAAATCAAACAGTCACACCATTTTGTGTTCATTCATTGATTTTTATTCATATTTCTTCATTCATTGGTTTGATTTGATTTGATTTGATTTGGTTTGGTTTACCGAATTTCTTATTACATTGAAATAAGTATCATTATACATATTTAAATAATTATAACATTAATAATACTAATTTTCTAAGATCATACAGTCATACACTTTCATTCATTCATTCATTGATTTTTGTTCACTATTTTTTTTTTTCTTTCCATTTATTCATTGGTTTGATTTAGTTCGGTTTGGTTCGGTTTGGTTTGATTTGGTTTAAGTGAGTTTCTTATTTCGTTGAAATAAATGTTATTTCATAAATTGAAATAAAACTATGTACAATTTTGCGACGAATTAAGAACAACCAAGAGAATATAATTTACAAGACAAATATATACATATATATATATATACATAAGTCTCGACTATGAATTGACCTTGCTCCAACAAATATACAAAATTATAAATACCTTCGAAGCACGTTTATAAACGTTCTTCTCTCTTGTTGCCTTGAACACATAATTTAATTCTATCTTTCTTTCTCTCACTCATACACAAATACACACACATACACACACACACAAACACATACATAAACATAAACATATACATACGTTCTTTAACTTTGTTTCTGTTTCCTTTTACAGTTGTTTTCCTCTTTCCCATTTTTTTTTCCTCTATCCCATTTTTTTTTCCTCACACATTTTACTGATATATATCATATTTTAAACAAAACAAAAAAAAGAAATTATTTTTAAAGAAATATAATATTAACACACACACACACACACATTTATTTTTTAATAATATTTTTATTTTTTATCTTACACATATTTTGTCCTGAAAATGAAGCGTATTTATTATTAATTTGTATAATTATATTATTGGATTTATTTAATAATTTAAATTATTATATTAATTGATATTTTTTTTTTTTTTAGTAATATTATTTGATTAATTGTAATTATTATATTATTATATTTAAATTATTAAATATTATCATTTATGATAATACTGATTTGGAATAATTTTAGTATATTATTACATATATATATATATATATATAATAATTTTAGGTATATTATTTTATTAATTTTGTTTATTATATTATTATATTTAAATTATTAAATATTATCATTTATGATGAAGAATTTAAATTAATAATTTCTATATCTAAATTATTATTTAAATAGAATAATTTAATTGTATTCAAATTGTAATACATTTACAATATAAATTAACTTTCTTTTTTATTTTTTTTATTTTATCTAAATTTTTTCATACCAATTTTTGTAAAATCAAACATATCAAAAACAATTTCACACATTTATTTTATATCCAATCGTCGGATAGAAATTTGTACAAATTCTATCATCGAAATTAATTCTATACCAATCTATAATACAATATTATTTTATTTATTATTTATATGAAATATTAAAAAAAAAAAAAAAAAAAATATAATATATGGAATTAATAAAAATATTACGTATTTTTTTCTTTTATTTTATTTTATTTTATTTTATTTAATAAAATAAAAAAGGAAAATTATGAACGTAATAATTCAATAATAATAAATAATAAATATAACGAGATTCTAATTAATATTAATTATCTATTTTGTTTTTGTTCCTTCGTTTAAAATGATAATAATATTCTATTTAATTATTAATTTATTCGAAATTTATTATATCAATATTTAAATGATTATTTTTCTTTCCCCCTTCCAGTTTCCTTTCCCTTTTCCCCTTCTCCTCTTATTATCCTATATTATAATAATCATAATTCATAATAAGTTTATTATTTACTGAAGCAAATTTTATTTTTTATCTATAACAAGGATATTTTTCTGTGTAAACTATGGCAAAGTGATTAGAAAATATGTGAGAGGATAACACGTATTAGATATGAAGTACTTGAAGTGTATAATAAAAGCAACAAATACAAGAAAAAAAACAACAACAACAATAATAATAATAATAATAATTATTATTATTATTATTATTATTATTAGTAGTATTCTCGTATCATCATTTTATCGAATGTGTGAAACGAACATTATTTTTCTTTTTTTCCTTCTTATTTATTTATTTATTTTTTTTTTTTCATTTTTTTTTCCTTCTAATTTTTTTTTTCATTTTTTTTTCCTTCTAATTTTTTTTTTCATTTTTTTTTTCCTCCTTATTATTATTATTATTTTTTTTTTCATTTTTGTCCTATTATTTTCCATTGCGCGTAAAATGTGTCGTTGTAACTGAAAGAACTATCGCAAGATTAGTTGAAAAAAAAAAAAAAAAAAAAAAAAAAAATATTCGCACGTAATCAAATTTCGTCCTCGTTTGGTAAAACTTGTTTTTTTTTCTTTTCTTTTTTTTCCTTTTTTTTATTCTTCTTCACATTTCTAATTGTATACTTCTCATTGTAATTTTCTTTATAAAATATTATTCTTCTTCTTAAGTATTATTATATTATATATTATTTTATTAAATCAATCAAACACACACACATACACAAAAACACAAATACACAATATCTTATGATTAATAAATCTTAAATTAATTTCGTTTTTCTTTTTTTTTTAATGAACCTATAAAAAAAAAAAGCAAGAATAAAATAAAAAAAAAACCAACGTAGTTAATAAAATCGTTTTATTTATCTATTTTTTTTTTGTTTCTTACTTAATTATTATTATATTTTATTATTCTATTAAATCAAATACATGCACATACACACACACACACACACACACATAATCTGTTACAATTAATAATAACTCCTAATTTATTTTTATTTTCTCTTAATGAACCTATAAAAAAAAAAAACACGACTAAAATAATAACAAAACCAACGTAATTAAAATTAAATCTTATTAAATAATATTATTAATGTGTGTGTGTTTGTGTGTGTGTGTGAGTATGATTGTAATGGGATGATAATAATAAAAAAGAAAAATATAATTATAACAAAAAAGAAAGATAATAAAAAATAAAAAACACAACACATAAGATATAACACATAAGAGAAAGAGAAAGAGAAAGAGAAAGAAAAGAAGAAGAAGAAAAAAAGAAACATGGGATGCTGACTTACCGGTTTTTTGCCCTTTTGTCGCAAGAATAGTAAATATTTTTGGTTTAACCAAGTCTTCTTCTTCGTGAATGTGAAGAAACGCGTGGGCGTATATATGCGACCGTTCGTCTGCCAAACCCCGAAAAACTATTAGCCTTTAACTTTGTGTGACGCGTTCACGCGTGATTCCCACGAAAAAGCCGCACCGACCGACCGACCGACCATTTGCGTGCACATTGCACGCGTGCGTATTCCAATTTATTTTTACTTTTTATTATTATTTTTTTTTTATTCAATCCCTTTTTTTTTTTTTAAGTACCTTCTCATCCCTTTCTTTAATTTTTTCTTATTTTTTATTGGTTTTTTTTTATTATTTGTATTTTGTTTTTTGTTTTCCACAAAAAAGGCGGCACCGCACATTGCACACGTGCAATTGCACGCGTATTGCAATTTCTTCTTATTCTTTCTCTTAATTTTTTTTTTTTTTTTTTTTATACATATATATATTTAATCCCTTTTTTTACCTTCTCATTCCTTCCTTAATTTTTTCTTATTTTTTATTGTTTTTTATTTTTTATTATTTGTATTTTGTTTTCCACAAAAAGGCGGCACCGCACATTGCACACGTGCAATTGCACGCGTATTGCAATTTCTTCTTATTCTTTCTCTTAATTTTTTTTATTTTTTTTTTTATACATATATATATTTAATCCCTTTTTTTACCTTCTCATTCCTTCCTTAATTTTTTCTTATTTTTTATTGTTTTTTATTTTTTATTATTTGTATTTTGTTTTCCACAAAAAGGCGGCACCGCACATTGCACACGTGCAATTGAACGCGTATTGCAATTTCTTCTTATTCTTTCTCTTAATTTTTTTTTTTTTTTTGGTATATTTATTCCTTTTTTTTACCTTCTCATTCCTTCCTTAATTTTTTCTTATTTTTTATTGGTTTTTTTTTTTATTATTTGCATTTTGTTTTCCACAAAAGGGCGGCACCGCATATTGCACACGTGCAATGCACACAATTGCACGCATATTCCAATTTCTTCTTATTCTTTTACTTAATTTTTTTTTTTTTTTTTTATATTTATTCCTTTTTTTTTACCTTCTCATTCCTTTCTTAATTTTTTTATATTTTTTTTCTCAATCGTTCTCCCCCTTCTTCCCCCTTCTTCCCCCTTCTTCCCCCTCCTTCTCTTCCCATCGTTTCTGGACTTTCGGCAAGGTAAAGTGTCCCATCTTTTTATTTTTTTTAATTTTTTTTTTTTTTAAGAAGGAAGGTTTGAATTGAATAAATTGATGACTGTATTCGATTACTCGATTCAATTTCTAAAAGAAAAAAAATAATACATACACCCACACACACACACACACACACATATATATATATATATATATATTTACGTGCAAAAAAAAAAAGGATATCAATTATTAGCATACGCGTTTTATTATTGCAAATGCGTGTCATGTGTTTTGGTTTTTTTTTCTTTTTTGGGTTTGATGAAAGAAAAGAAATGGAAAATTTTTTTTTTTTTTTACGAATATATCTAATAAATTATTTTCTTTTTTTTTTGTTCTTTTTTTTTTGCTTAATGTATTTGTACATTCAAAAAAAAAAAAAACAGAACATTCTCATTCGTTGTATATTTCATATATATAAATTAAAATATCGTAGTATGAGAGAGTTATACGTTGGCAATGAGAATTAAATTCCAATTTGCTTACTCGTAAATCGTTAAATTTATTATACAATATTATCATAATTAAAATATCTAAATGGTACACGTTAATAATGCAATTGCACTATCGAATGCATAAGTTTTTTAATTACCTTTGAAAGTCGTAGTTTTCTCTCTTTTTTTTTTGTTATTATTGTTTCTTCTTCTTATTATTATTATTATTATTATTATTAATATTGTAATAATTGTTGTTTCAAATTATAATCATATAATTTAAAAAAAAAAAAAAAGAAGAAAAATCATTTTGATTGAACTCAAACAAATTTCAATCATTTTTTTTTTTTGTTTTTTTTTTTTTTGGTATTCGTAACAGAGTTCGTAAATTACGATTGGAAATTTTTGTGTGTTTTTTTTTTTTTTTTTTTTTTTTCAATTACACGTGTACGAGACAACTGGTTTTTTTCCTTTTTTTAATATTCGAAATGTCATTTCCGTTGGATAAATAATTGTTAATAAATTCGCAAAGAACAAAATGTAAACGTGTGATAAAAATGATAATGTTTCACTTGTTAGTAAGTGAAACAATAAAAAATTACTTTATCAATATTATTAAAAAAAAAAAAATCATATATATATAATATTATACTCATAATGTATAATAAAATAAATACTATATAGTATTTTACTTAATATAATTAATATAAATATAAATATAATAAATTATTCTATATTATATAATTTTACATAATTATATATAAAATTTCATAATATTATATAATTAAAATTATATATAACATATAATAAATAATATATCATATATAATAATATATTTTCTATTAATAAATAATAAATAATATTATAATATCAATATAATAATAAAATTAATACTAATATTATAAATATAATATAATATACTAATATTAATATAAATATAATAAATTATTCCATACTATATAATTTTATATAATTATGATTAAAATTTCACAATATTATATAATTAAAATTATATATATAATATATAATAAATAATATATCATATATAATAATATATAATTTCTATTATAATAAACAATAAATAAAAATAAAAATAATAATATCGTTAATATTCTACAAATATTATGATTTAAAATTCTGATTATGTTTATATTATTTTACCAGTGTATCTAACTACGACTAATGAATGTTGTTCGATTATCGTAATTTTCAATTTACATTAGACTATTGTATTATTCACTAATTCTAATACGTAAATTAGAATTTACGTGTTAGATATATAATAGATAATAGTTCAACGATTTATTTCATAATGTAATATTTATCAAACATTATAATTCTACATATACACAATGTTGCAATCAACTTCACCACCAACATCACCCACAAACTCAGCTCAAATTTTCTCATTTCATTTGAATAACAAATAATATGTAATATGTAACTGTATATATACTTTTTCTCTTTTTTTTCTATTTTTTTTTTTTTTTAATAATGGTTAAACGTTTGGTTAAAGGTTGACAAAAGAAAAAGAAAAAAAAAATAATTATTTACGATGTAATAGAAGTTTTACGATGTGTCGTACGAGCTAGAAATGAGAGTTATTATGTTAGTTACACTTTTAGTGTATATTACATATTATTTTTGTATTTTTTTTTTTTTTGTTGTTTTTCCTTTAAAAGGAAGAATATTCCTCTTTTTCTATTTTTAGTTATAGTACACAATAGTTTAAGTAAAAATGAAAAATTAAAAAAAGGAAAATAGTTAAAAAAACATATTCGTTCCAAATTCGTACTTATCTACGTGACATTATGATAATAAAAGAGCCATGTTTTTTTTTTTTTTTTTTTTTCTTTTTGAAGTGAAGTGAAAACTTCTTTTTTTTTAGGTATCATTATTATTATTATTATAATTATTATTATAAAACTATTACAAACTTGAAAACTTTGAACGTGAATAAGTATTTCTTCTAAAACGAAATTCTTCTTCTTCTTTTTTTTTTTTTTTATCTTCGTGTTTTATGTTACATTTTTTTTTCTTTTGGTTTAATTTATTAACTATCTATTTGTTGTATATTATTAATGTTTAAATTATTAACGTATAATATATATATATATATATATATATATTTATATAGTTTTCAGTATTGTTTGTTTCAATTTGTACAAAATGTTTCTCCAAACGAAATGTTCTTGATACAATTTGTATATATTTGTTTTGATTTTAAATTTAAATGTATTAAATATTATTATTCTAATATTAATATGTTCTAATATAATCATAAATCTATAATATTAAATAATATTATTATTATTAAGATATTATTCAAAATTAATTCGTAATTTCATTTTATTTTTAATTCAAATGAATTATTCATTTGTACAATACTTTCAAAAAAAAAAAATGAATACAATACTAATATTTTTAATAAAATAATAATAATAATATCAAAAGTATCGAGAATGAATGATTGAAAAAAAAGAAACATTTAAAAGTGTGTAAATAAAATAATAAAAATGTTAAGAAAGTAAGATTGAAAACTAAACGTAAGATTTACGAAGTAGTCGGTGTTCTTTGACGCCAAAGGTAGAGAATCGTCGCCATTTAAATTGCATTGACGTTGAGAAACTTGTAAAAAGAAAAAGGTTCTGAATATGACCCGTCATAGTAGTTAGATCGCATTATAAACAACCCGGTTCTTCGATAATTGGCGACCTTCGTGCATCTTCCGCGAAGGAATGTTCACCAGGTTTTGCACCGAAGGACATTGCTTGCTTGTGTTTTAACTTTGCTTTCATTTCTATCTTTTTATTTTTTTTCATTTTTTTATATGTCATACGTAAAGAAGGGTTGTATGCATTCAAAGGTACATCGCAATTTTATACAATTTTTTTTTTCAAACAATTTAAATTATTTCTTTGTGTGACACACAAAGTTTGATAACCCCCAAGCGGTTGCTTGTGTCTTACCTTTGTTTCTTTTCCATCTTTTTATTTTTTTATTTTGTTTTTTTTTTATGTGATACGTAAAGAAGGGTTGTATGCATTCAAAGGTACATCGCAATTTTATACAATTTTTTTTTTCAAACAATTTAAATTATTTCTTTGTGTGACACACAAAGTTTGATAACCCCCCAAGCGGTTGCTTGTGTCTTAACTTTGTTTCTTTTCCATCTTATTATTTTTTTATTTTTTTTATTTTTTTATGTGATACGTAAAGAAGGGTTGTATGCATTCAAAGGTACATCGCAATTTTATACAATTTTTTTTTTTAAACAATTTAAATTCTTTCTTTGTGTGACACACAAAGTTTGATAACCCCCAAGCGGTTGCTTGTGTTTTAACTTTGTTTCTTTTCTATCTTATTATTTTTTTATTTTTTTTATTTTTTTATGTGATACGTAAAGAAGGGTTGTATGCATTCAAAGGTACATCGCAATTTTATACAATTTTTTTTTTTAAACAATTTAAATTATTTCTTTGTGTGACACACAAAGTTTGATAACACCCAAGATTGTAATAACAAATTAATATTAAAAATATTTATTAAATAATAATATTATTTAATGCATTTAAAGGTACATAGCAATTTTATACTACTATTTTTAATTAATTTAAATTATATTTGAATTATCAAAACAACGTTTGATAATCACTCATGATTTAAATATTTAAATACATTTGATATTTCATATATTTATTATATAATATTATTATTACATGTATGTTCAAAGTTATATCACAATTTTATACAACTTCTTTTTTTTCTTTTTTTTTTTTTTCTTAATATTATAGTAATTTTCAATAAATAATCTACGTGATTCATGAACGTGTTTCTACGACAGAAATAAATATTACTTCGATAGTTAAGTAACATTTAATTGAACGATTCAAATGCAAGATAAAACGATCGAGTTAGTTAATGTTTCAAATCATTTGAAATTCTTCAATGATTTTCTAATCGATCGATCAACTAACTTAGTTGAATAAAAACTAGTCCTATTAGTTACTCTTTTTTTTCTTCTTCTTCTTCTTTCATTCCGTATATATATATCATATATCTTTTTCTATTTTTATCTGTTTGTATCTCTGGATAACGATGAGAAATTCATCATAGGTTAGATGAACTTTACGAATGAACGTGGGTGTCTTCTTAAAGTAAAGATTACTTATTATATTACATTTAGAATGTAGTCATCGTTTCGCATGATCTCGTGAAATTATTTCATACTTATATATATATAGATGTGTGTGTGTGTGTGTGTATTCATGCTAATCGTTCGTATTTATAAACCATTTATAAAAGTTAACAAACAAACAAATTATTCTAATAATATGATTAATAGTATCGTATTAAATAATAATAATAATTATTATTAAGTAATATAATTTATCTTTAAATATTAAATAATAATTAATATTAAGTTAACAATAATATTAAAAAGAAAAAAGATGAAATACTGTTCCTGTTCTTTTACAAAAAAAAAATACGTCCACGAACGCAATTTTGTAAATTGTTTTAAACACGTTGAAATATAAAATTATTATTAATTATTTAAAATTAATTATAAATAAAAAAAAAAAAAAGAAAAGAATAAAAAATACTAGAGATATGTAAGAAGTGAGAGACATTTTTTATTTTTAATCTAATTGTAAATGTAGATTAACTTTTATCTAAACTGTATAATCGTACAAAAATTCTCTCTCTTTTTTTTGGTTTTGCTTTGTTTTTTCTTCTTTATAATTTTTTTTCTTTTTTTTTTTTTCTCTCGTGAATATCGTAAACATAAAGAGGATCTTCTCACTTTTGAAAAGGACAGAGTTAAGCACTCGTGTATAGTGACGTTCCCTCGTTTAAAACGAACCCAATGATATTTATAAACGTGCGAAATCGTGCGTTGTACTCGTACAGTAAGTTTCCCCGTATTTAAATGTGTGCATATTTGAATATATATATATATATATATATATAGTACGTATGTATACGTGTCAAATTAGAGTGCAGTAAAGTAAGTAAGTAAATAAGAAAATAAATAAAAGTAAGTAAAAGATGGTGAAATGTAATAAAATAAAATTAAATAACACAAAACAAATTTATTAGATGACGACAATCACTATAAAAAAAAATAAAAAAAATATATATATATATATATATAAATAAAATTAAATAAATGATAGGAAATGAAATAAAATAAAATAAAATGAACAGATAAAGATAAAGAAAAGAAATAAGATAAAATTAATTAGATGATCACAATGAAATCGTAGAAAACAAAATTTTCATTAATTAATAACTATATAATATATTATAAATAACAATTAACAACTAACTTTAATTAACTAAACGATAATAATAATAATAATAATAATAATAATAATAATAAAAAAGTAGCAACAACATATAATCGACAAATTGTAAAATGACGTTGACAAGTGTCTGAACGTCGTGAATAAAATCAAATTCACCATAAATATTCATAAAATCCTATTCTTTTAATATATCATAGTATATTATTTATTTTTACACATCTTTATTTTTTTACCTTTTTATTTTATTTTTTTTTTTACTGCCTATTTTTATCCAATTGTAAATAAAAGGAAATAACATTATTGAAAAATGTACGTTTTCACTTAAACCCGTCATTCAATGACAAATGTTTGTTTCCTCTTCTTTTATTTATTTATTCATTTATTTTTTGTCTCATTTCCCTGTATAATAAATAATCTAATATAATTCTTACTTTTTTTGAGAAATTTCATGGTCATCGTTTATCCTGTAAACAAACAAACAAACAAACAAACAAACAAATAAATAAAACAAAAACAAAAAAAATAATAATAATTAAGTAACGTTAAGAAATATCGCGAGCACACGTGTGTTTGTATGTGTGACATGTAAAAATAGACATGGTAGATCGTTAATTTTTAAACGTTTTGTAATCATGTTAACTCGTTTACTAATGTATTTTTATTTTTACGAAAATATCAGACAAATAGAAACAGTAATTAATTTACATTTTTACTTATATTTATAACATTTTCGCAGCAGTACATAATGTCAGTGATTTATTTATTTATAACGTTTTGCAATATCACTTTTGTAATTTTTGACGTAATTTAAACATACACAAACACACACACACACACAAAGACAGATTTTACTTTATTCAATAACTCAATAAAATAATCCAAATAAATAGAAAATTGATTAATGAATAGATATACATATATATATATATATATATATATATATATATATATATATATATATATATATATATATTAATATAATATAATATATTAATTTATTATATTATTAATTTATAGTATATTAATTTATTATAATATATAATATAATTTAATTTAATATAATTTAATATATCAATATAATAATATAATAATAAATAATATAATTTAATTTAATTTAATTTAATATGATAATATAAACATATATATAATGTCATATATATATATATATATATATATATATATAAGTGTGTGTGTTGTGTGCGTGTTTGTAAAAAAACGTGTTAGATGATGTGACCTATAGATAATAACCAACTTCTCGATGGAATTCACGATCGAATTCACATATGCACTTATGGCAGATGCAACACCACCACCACTACCATCACCACCAATATCACTATTACCCATCACCATGAAATTCTTCTAATGCAAAAGAAAAACACGTGTGTTACCCCATACATTCCTTCTTATTACTTGCTGAACATATTCTTTTTTTTTATCTTTATTTTTTTTTTTTTTTTTTTATATTTATTGCAACTAATGTTAAGTTGTCTGCTACCATAATCGCACGAATGTCTGTCTTCTTATCCTTATTTACGTCGTCGAAGTTTAAGGAAAACTAATTTATAGGAAAGCTATTTAACCATTCGAACCGTTCGTTTCACGACGAATTGGAGGAATGAGATGAAGAGAGAGGGAAACAGTGGGTGAATGAAAGAAAGAGGAAGAGGGTGGAGATGTTAAATTCCATGAAACGAAAGAAAAATATCTCTATCTCTCTTTCTCTTTCTCTTATTTCCGATGTTCGTAGACGTTATTACCTAATTTCACTTAAAATCCGACCAGATTTTACGTTTCAATAGAAAAAGAGAAAGAGAGAGAAAGAGAGAGAGAGAGAGAGAAAGTGCATTAAGTAAATTAGTATCGCTTATTACTCGGTCAGCACTTTGGGCGACCGTGACACGCGAGAATGTAACTGCACTCTCCTCATACAGACACATATACACATATATACAGAGACTCTCGTAAATAAAATGCAATAAAATCGAGTCGCGAGCTATAAATTGGCCTATTAACGCGATACTTGTATCAATTTGCCTCCACTATATCGAATATATACATATGTATATGTGTGTGAGTGTGTGGGTGTATATATTATATATACATAAGTATCTATTTTTTTTATTTGAATGATACTACGTTATCAAACTATCTATCCATCGTAGACTTCATTTTTCGATTAACTTTAATATAATTAAAAAAAAAATTAAAATAAATTGAAACTAAAGCAATATAATATATAATATATAAATATATTATAATTATAATATATTATTAATATTTAATTAATTATATATATATATATATATTAATATAATCTAAATTATTATATAATATAAAATAAATTGTTAAATAATATATGATATAATAATAAATATATAAAGTTCATATATTTAACAATTTATATATTATATTGCAATTAATTAATAAATTATTAAAACAATAAAATTATCATTAAATAATTATTAATTATCTCAATTATTTATTAAACTTATATTATTATCGAATACTTTTATCTATAATTGAAATATAATTTGATATCGTAAAGAAAAAACCACACACACACACACACACACGCACACTTCACGAAGATGAAAAACAAAATTAAATCGAAATTGGTAAACAAATTTGATATCTCTTTTTCTCACACGTTTATTCATTTAATATTCTCTCTCTCTCTCTCTTTCTCTTTTTCTTTCTCTTTCTTGTTATGGCCAATTAGCAAAGGGTTTCGCTTCGTTTAAAACGAATGAACGAAGAACGGCAATGATCGCGTGAATGATTCAAAGATCTTTAAAACTTTCTCCATTTATTACATTTCGTTGATCCATTAATGGAAAATTCACTTACAACGTAAGTTTCAAATCAATTTAATTTAATATATTATTCCATAAACTTCCAATATAAACCCATAAAAGTTGCATCAAACTCTCATTTACATACAACCATAAATACGATATTAAACATTACAATTTTATATATATATATATATATACACGTACACGTGCATGTGAATTATTAATTAAATTAATTAAATTACTACAATAATTAAATTATTATATTAGAATATAATTATTAATTAAATTATTATAATATAATATTTATAATATAATAAAAAACAAAATTAAATTAATACAATATAATAATAAATAAAAATAAATTAAATATTTTCATATAATAATTTATTATTATTAATATAGTAATAATTATAGTATTAATATAATATTATTAATATAGTAATTAATATAGTAATCATATAATATTATTAATATAGTATTAATATCTATATATAAATAATACTAGCTATTAATTTAATTATTATTAACAAAAATTAATAGGAAAATAAAAAACTAACAACAACAAAAACTCCCAATTTCAATTAACAACCCAATTTTAATAAAATTGATAGGGAAATCTTATTATTATTATTATTATTACTATTATTATTATAATTATTTACTTGTAAAAAAGAAAAAAAATTGTAATGAAGAGAAATTATTTTTAAATACTAATACTACTATTAAACCCCTGCATAAATACATGTACACACATATACACATACACAAATAAAGCAACCATCGTCAGTATAGTGTCATCTGTAAGTGGATACGCCTGGGACTATGGGAGCACAAAATCATGCTCTCTACGTTCCACCATTCTTTTTCCTTAAACGACGTCCTCCTTCACCTCCTCAACCTCCACCTTCTCTTACCTTTCTACCAACGAGATTCATCGTCATAATTTTCATTCAAGAGTCCGGTCTTTACCCCTTCCGAAAAAGGAACCGAACTTACGTTCCATCTGTGAGTTTTAAGCTCGTTCATAACACCCACTCTTTTTCTTTCTTTCTTTCTTTCTTTCTTTTTTTTTTCTTTTTTTTTTTTTTTCTTTCTTTGCACAAAATACGATATGTTCAATTCAATGATTATAAAAAAAAAAAAAAAAAAAGAAAAAAAGAGAAAGAGGAAGAAGAAAAATGAGAAGTTGTAGTAGGGATGGTAAAAGAAAATAGAAAAGTATAAACCGTGTTGAGAGGGTGGCCGGGGGGGGGGGTAGTAGGAAGGAAAAGAAAAGAAAAAAAGGCAAATAAAAAAAATATATATATATATATATATTTCAATTAAAATCACCCCATATGACGGTTTATCGATGATTAGAGAATCCTCTTGTTTTATTTTATATTTAATTTTAAATGTGGTAATCACAGTAAAGTTGATACGTGAAACTTTGAACATGTATTGCACATGTAAATATGTGAACATGTATCTTATAATATATACATTTCTGAGATAAATATAAACGAGATTGCCAAATATCATGATTATATATCGATAAGTAATATCTTAATAAGTATCATCTTTGTATGGGTGTGTGTGTGTGTGAGTATTAACGAATGGTAGAATGATGTTACTCGAATACCATGATGTTGTGTGCATCGGCATTCTTTAAACGTATTTGCTGTTACCGGTCGTCGTTGTGATCGGTTTGGATTCGAATCGCGCCTCGAATCGCTAATGATTACAAATCGTCGACGATTATTACCGATCATCGGCAAACTACACACAAAACTACGACCAAGACGAGTACGAGAGGACGACGATCAGAACGATGAGAACGATCAGGACGATCAGGACGACGACCGGGCTAGGATGTGTATGTGTATGTGTGTGTGTGTGTTTTGCATCGATATTATAAAGTTCAATCTGGTTATTGGAGAATGGTAGGTGGTAGGCCTGCTTACTTGCTGTTTCTACTGTGCTACGTTCTCTGAACATTAAAACGTTCATTTGGCAGTCTGCCAATTGGGCTCTTGCCCTTCACCCATGCCAGTGAACGATGTACGAAATTGGTTTCCCTGTCCGAACGAAAACTTCCTTCCTTCCTTCCTTCATTTCTTTTCTTTTCTTAATTATTCATTTTTCTTTCATGTTTTTCAACTTTCTTTCGAAGTGTTGCTTGTGAAAATCCAATTCTTGAGAAATATTCAATGAACCATACTTGTTAACTTTGTCAAAACGATATCTGATAATGATAATATCATTTTTTTTTGTGTGTTAAGTACACTTTGATGTTTATTAATGAAATTTGTTTATCTGAATTTATATACTTTTGGCGAATATTGTACATTGTCAGTCCAATTTTCGAATGAAAATTCAAATGGATAGATGCATGGATGGATAGATGGGTATTCTCTTTTATCATTTACGATGATCAGTTGCCAAGTATTAGAGAAACTAACGAAACGTTTCTAGTAATAAATAAACACATCGATCCTCGATATACGATAAAATATTCTTTCTCGTTTTAAATGAAAAATTGTAAATATAATCGATATAATCATTGTGTTAAATAAATACTTTTCAATTAAAATTAAAATCAAGAACAAAATAAAATACCAAATTAAAATCAAAACCATAATCAAAATTAACATTAAAATACACTATAATATAAATCAAAATGACGATTAAAATTAAAATCGTGTTGTTCCCGACCTCTATTTATTTTTTTACTTTTATTATTTTTTATTCCTTTTTTTATATTTTTACTTACTCGTTGAATCGTTTACACATCGATGCGATAATTATTACCATTTACCTAACTTGGGACCAGGTACGGGGAATTAATAAACGTAACGCAAAACAGACGGACAGTTGTGTTAACCATACCTAAGTGTATTGATCTTTTGCGATAAAGTAAATCAAACCTGCGATTCGTAATGTTACCAATATAAATACATACATCTTTTTTATTTGAAACTTCTATACATACATCACCGTCTCGTTGATCGGACTCAAACGATTATTACTTTCAAAAAGAATAAAAGAATATCGATATTTACATATCGGCTTTTTTTCTTTTTTTTTTTTTTAATCGCATGCACAAAAGCATCTCTTTGCAAAAAAAAAGAAAAAAAAATAATATGACATTGAAAAAATAATATCGTATTCCTTTCAACGAGCTCATTTGTGCAACGACTTTGAGATTGGTTACTTGCGTCACGTGTTTCACGATTAACGTGACATATTTGTCTTTCTCATTCTAAGCATCCAATTCTTTTTTTATTTTTTAACAAACTTCCAACATATATAACAATATATTAATCATCTTTGTATTCTTATTAAAAAATATATTAATTATCTAATTGTAAATTTAAATTTAGATCATACCAAACATCCCAAATCCAATTGCAAATACAAATGTAAATACAAATGCACAAATACATATAAGTTTTACACTAACATTCGAACAAATAAAAGAAGAAACATTTGTAAAGTTCAACTTTTGAAAATAATACGTCAGTTGGGTCAGAATAGAATTCATAGCAAAGCATAACAGAACAGAACAGAACAAAGTAAAGCAGAACGAAACTGAGCAGAGAGAGAGAGAGAGAGAGACTCTCTCTCAGAGAGTAGGTGGATTTGATCAGAAGATTACAGAGTTAGGAACAAAACGAATACCACACGAGAATTCAGAGTATCTGAGGGTTGAGAATCGCAAACGAGGGGGGGGGGAGGGTTTTACGTATAAACGATGATGATTATGACGCGTGCTGACGAGGATTAGTCGTAACCCAAGAGAAAGGTTTAGCTGAGTGAGAAGAAGAGGGGATAGAAGGGCTAGGGGTTGATGGGGGTTCGGTTGGTTGGTTGGTTGGTTGGTTGGCTGGCTAGTTGGCTGGTTGGCTGGTTCTCGAATGTGGCTTTCACTGGCACAAGGGATGGTGGTGGGAAGGTCGAAGTTGGGTTGGGTTAAAACTCTGGGTGGCAATGGAGGGAAAACGGGTGAGGTTGAAGAGGATGATAGAACGAACAGCCCACCCCACCCACTCACTCGAAATTGGCCGCGACGAGAGACAGACGCGGGGGTCGAAAATGTGCGTCGAAGCGACGACACATCAAACGACGCACCGTTTAAGGGGGACATATTATTTGGCGCCGTGGCAAAAGGGTTATCAGACTTCGTCTCGTTACGAACTACGAAACGTTCGTGTTAACGTTAACCCTCTCCCCAAATCCCCAAACTCTCAACCTCTTCCCACTCCCACTGCCATCGCACCGTTTTGGTACAACAGAAAGGGATATATATGGTTGTATCGGATAGATAGAATGAAATTTTCTATATATGTGTGTATCTGTGATGAGTGGGTGAAAGAGGATAGATAGAGAAAGGTGACGGTTATTTACTTAATAACCAACTCAGTCGAATCGAAACCCAAGCGGACCCGCGGGCTTATTGCCAAACGGTGCCAACCTTCTGTCACTTCTCTCTTCCATTTACAAAACGCGTTCACTAATTTCCTATCTTTCTCTCTCTTTCTCTCTTTATCTTTCTCTTTCTCTTTCTCTTTATTCATCTGTGCGTTCTTCTTTTTCTTCTTTTTTTATTTATTCATTTTTTTGAGTCACTTGACAAAAGTTCAACAAAAGTTCGTGAGTTTTTAGGTTATAAATATAACCAGTTACAATAAAAGTTAATTTTATAATACAAGAATATTGTATATTGTATATTATTTTGTATTTTTTATTACTAATTTAAAGATTTATAATTATTTTGAGGTTATCTAGGTCTGTAGGTACTTTAAATTGCCAATAGATGACACTGTATTACAATTCAATTATTTTACGTTTTTTTTTCAGATTCACATATGACATAACTAACCTTACTTTTTATATTTGTGTTAGTATAATTTACTAAATAATTTTTATTGACATTATTTTTATTTTTCATTACAAATTTAAGGATTTATAATTTACAGGTTATCTAGGGCTCGAGGTTTTTCAAATTTTCAATAGATAGCGGCGTATTATAATTCAATTATTTCAATTTATATACAACATAACCTTACTTTATCTAGTTTTTCGTGTATTATTATTTTATGTGTTGTTTTAATTTACTAAATAGTTTACACACTTATATAATAATATAATAATATATGTAATTGAGATATAAACTATCCTATCTTTTAAGTTGAATGAAACTGAACACAGTGTGCAAAACTTTTATTAAAATCGGTTCAGTAGTTTAGGAGTCCATTGCGGACAAACAACGTGACACACATAATTTATATATATTAAGATATTATACAAGAAAATTATATATAATAAAATAATATTCACACATATCCTACAATTTATAACCTAATTTATATAATACGTAAAACATACGAAGAACTATTTTTATTCATCCTAATAATTAAAAAGGACCAAAATTAATGATAAAAATAAAAAAATTAGTGGTCAGTGTTTTATCTGACATTTTTGTCTTCCACTTTTAAGTCAATTTTTAATAAAAAAAAAAAAAGAGACAGAGACATAAATAAATTATGATAGATAATATTTAAAACTAACTTATTTCTTTTTCATTTCTATTTTTTTTTTTTTTTTTTTTATTCATTCCTAACTCGATTAACTTTCCTAATCAACGTTGACTTGAAACATATTTAAATATTCATATTCCTGAAAGCTTTTCTTACGGAACTCATTAGTTTTATCTTGACTTCTTCTTCTTCTTCTTCTTCTTTTTATTTTTACCTTTCTTTTTTTGTTCATTTTTTTTTTCACGTATCTCAATCGAAGTAGTAGTATTAGTAGTATTAGTATTAGTACGAATGCATATTCGTATTATAGCCAGGTTTTATCCTTCACCCCCTTTCTTCTCTTCCATTGAGAACCAGTTATCCGATCAATTTCGTCCATTAGATTTTATTTAAATGATTTACCATAAGGATTAACATTGTAAGAAACAAAAACAAAAATCGTGGAATTATTTTGCAATGGAAAATGGATCTTATGAGAATACTTGTTAAAAGATGTTAATATTTAAAGGGGTTAACTACCTGTGATACCTGTGGATGATTATTCGTTTGTGTAATATTTTTATTTTACCGCCCTTGTATAAAAGAATTTTTTATTATATTTTATTTTTATTTTTCGTGTTTGTTTTTTTTTTTTTTACACATTCAATTGGACTTAAAAAAAGGAAAAAGGGGGTTTGTTCGTTCATGATGGGATAAAATCATTAAGCTTTCATGAGTTCCGATGATTTACTATAATTACACTTATATTCGAATACTTATCTCTGTAATCATTGAAGGTATTTGATTATCCATAAAGTTATGACTGTTATAAAAAAAGTTATTACGGTTATTAACGTTCTAACCGATCGAAATTGTCACTTAGTATCGTATTGGGATATGGGAGGAGGAGAAGTGGGGGGTTCTTACCTTCTATATGATATTATATATATATATATATAAAATGTTCAACCAGTTTATCCGATGCTTATGTAAACTCATAACATCTTTATCGTCAGATTGCGATTAAGATTTTTAGGTAATTAAATTTTCTTTACATTTATTTTCTATCCTTTTTCTGTCCCTCCTGCCCCACACTTCCCTCACTTCCCTCACTTCTTTTCGATTTGTGTTATTTCTAAATTTTTATTTTTATTTTTATTTCTGGTTCTTTTGTAACAAGAAATTCGATTTTTTTTGGTAAGCAATAAAATTTGATTTATTAAAAAATGCAATGTAATATAATATATTAAATATATAATATTGATATTAAATTTTATTATATTAAAATAAAATTTTTATTAAATTTAATATTAATATTTATATATATAGTTTTTTTATTATTATTTAGATATTTAATTTAATAATATATTAATATATTTTTAATTTAATGTAATATTTATTATTAATATTAAATTTTATTATTAAAATAAAAATATTATTAAATTTAGTATTAATATATTCAACTATAATATAAATATTAAATATATAATATTAATATTAAATAATAATAAAAACTAAATTTGAAATTAATTGAAACATAGAATTTAAATTTTATTAAATTTAATTTATTTCATATTAATATTAAATTATATAAATATAACATAACTATATATATAGCTATATATATAATATAGCTATATATATCTATCTATCTATCTATATCTATATATATATAAAAATCTCGTGTCACAGTTTTCGTTCCCATACTCCTCCGAAACGGCTTGACCGATTTTGATGAAATTTTTTGTGCTTATCCGGTATCTATGAGAATCGGCCAACATCTATTTTTCATCCCCCTAAATGTTAGGGGTAGTCCACCCCTAAACTTTTTTTTTCATTTTTTAGACAAAATTTTTAATTTCTATTTTTTTATGATACAACATACAAAAATACATACAATCCTTAATTTTCACCCTTCTACGATCAACCCTTATTTTTTAATAGCCATTTTAGTAATTTAATCATTTTTCCTCTCCGGTCGATAACTGATCAATCGTCATTTATTTAGTTATTATTATCCCCGCCAGATGTTTATAGGTGTCACTTCTGACCCAGTAAACAGCACGGAGTAGAACGAAGCCGGTTTCCTTTTTTTTTTACTCCCTACACAGTTGTCGGCCATCATTATTGTTTATGCATCAAGTGTAGTAGTAACGTTGACAATTATTATTTTGCTATCTCAGTGTAACTCTTATATTAACTTTTAATCATTCCTATTTTATCAATAATAATTAAATTATCAATTTTGAGTGTATTTTGCACGATTAGTTAATCAAGTGATTTTATAACCTCAAAAAGTACTCAACACGTGACACGAGCTTCCAATAACAACGGATTTTGTGTTGTAAGTATACTTTTTTTTATTTATGTTGTTGATCTTATAAAAATGTAATTTTAATTTAATTTTATTAAATTATCAATTTTGAGTGTATTTTGCACGATTAGTTAATCAAGTGATTACGTGACACGAGCTTCCAATAACAACGGATTTTGTGTTGTAAGTATACTTTTTTTTATTTATGTTGTTGATCTTATAAAAATGTAATTTTAATTTAATTTTATTAAAAAAATGTAATTGAACAATTAAGATTTTCATAGTTTCCAAAAAATCAATCATTATGAATCTTTATTTTGAAATGTCAATGGAAATATTGGTTGTATGAAAAAATTATAAGAGACAATGTTTTCATAAAATTTAATTTTTTACTTTTGTTTGAAAAATTTTTCCATAAAACTTATATTTTTGTTATAATTTCATAAATTAAAACTAATCATTTCAAAACTGCGGCAAAAATCTTGGCCCTAATTATACTTTTAACATTTTTCATCATTAAATAATTTCATTAATTCTATTTATGTATGTTTTGCTCGAAGGATTACTATGCGTATCGGTTGATGATTAGACGCGGTCAGGACAAAATCATTCTACGATTTCGTGAACTTTGCCAACAATTCATAGTAGACATGTACGTGAAGATAGGGAGCGAATGACTATGATACTTACGATTTAATCAACAGAAACTGCGTGCGGAAGAATACAATCACTTGCGTGGGACTATTGTAAACAACGCCGAAACCGCAGAAATTGGTAATTCAGTCATTCTACCATAATCGTACATAGGCAGTCCACGTTACATGCAAGAATATAAAAAGGAAGCTATGACTTTCGTGCTAAAATACGAACGGAAAAACATCGTACAATCCATAAAACTTACAGATTTATAATGTTTCTTTTAGTGTTATTATGATTAGTGATTATCATATTATTGCGATATGTAAATATATAATAGATTAATTGATGTTATTAAATACAATGAATTAAAGAAATGGATGTTTGGTGTTTTGAAATTATGCTAGGTGCTAAGTTGGAAAAAAACGAATGTAATAAAACAAATTTCAATAAGATAAGATAAGCAGTTTCAGAATTATTAATAGACAAATAAATTGTGACACTGATTTTTATATATAGACTTTTATTTAGTAATTAATATATAGAATAAAAAATTATATAATGAATTTTATTAATTAATAAATTATCTTTTTTTTATCAGTTTTACGTTCTTTCATTTAACGATTTTTAAATCGATCTGATTTTGAAAAAGTTTTCACCTCAAAAAAAGCCACAGCAACGCGTGGCCGGGGCACCCTAGTATATATATATAGTCATGCAAAAATTTGATAGACTCCCAAACTCAAAAATAAATTAAAAAAAGAAGAAAAAAACCTATAATCTTCGTGTACATAGAAGAAAAACACCTATGACAGGACCCCATATGAGAACTATGACATAGGGTGGTAAGTAGTCTTGTTAATACCCCCATATGAATCGACTCAAATCTATGTATTTAACGACACACACACACACAAAATATAAAGAAGAAGGAAATAATAAAAAGAACACAGAAAAGAAAAAAGAAAAAAAAGATAATATCTGTGAATCTGTAAAAAGGGTGGTGATGGTAATTGTCATAGAAATGGAAGACCAATGAACGTACAGAAATAAATATACATACATACATACACATACATACATATATATAATATATAAAGAAAAAAAAACAGAGATGAACAGATAGAACATACACAGTAGTCACAAAAAAAAAGAGAATGAGAGTGAGAGAGACAGAGAGAGAGAGAGAGAGAGAGAGAGGAATAAAAATCGTATGAACACAATACCAACGCGTATTCCAATATGTCCAAATGTTTCCGCTTGGCCGGCCAAGAGAGCACGCAACGTATCCATGGGATGGATCTCTGGGAGCGGAATTGCGAAATAATGATGATCGTACAAATCGGCACAATGGCATTTAGTTAGAAAGAGAGACAGAGAGAGAGAGTGAGAGTGAGAGAGTGAGATAGAAACTGTCCTGGTCTGGTTTGTACTTTATGTCGCACAGCTACCGCAACATCGACAACGCCTGGAGGCTGATGAGCGGTTCTAATGGGGGACTTCCCCTCATCCCTTCTCAACGCGACATAGAAAAAAACGAGACCAATAGACATACACTTAGACAGAGAGAGAGAGAGAGAGAGAGAGAGATAAATACTACGTAATACATGTTTAGCATTTATTTGAAGTTTCACGTTATGATCGGATAACCAAATGTTCTATCTTTTTCTATTACATCAACATTTTCTATCATTGTCCTACCTTTCAAAATGTTTCAACGCGTGTCGTGTGCTGTGAGAAAAGGAATGAGACTGAGGGGTAGTTGTGATAGGGTGTAAAGGGGATAAAGGGGAGGGGAGGGGAGGGGTGGGGAGGGGGGGATAGGTAGTAGTTCTCCTTACAGAGAAAACCAGGGCGGGTGTCCCGTTTTCCGGGTGACTTGGCTAAATGGGATCGCATTAGCACATAGTTTCCCTCGTCGACGCTATGGGAGATTAGCATCTCGATTTTTTTTTTCTTCTTTTTTTTTTTTTTTATTTTCTTTCCATTACTCTCTTTCAAACTATTTTCTAGTTTGACAATCTATTTTTATTCTTATTTTTCTATCACCCGTTTTCTTTACGTGTCTCAACCTAGTCCCCCCTCTTTTGGGTGAGCATGGTGCACATGTAACCGTTTTGTTACTTTCAAGAAAATTGAAGAGAATTTTTAACGTTCATTTTCTTTCTCTTCTTCATACTCACATTCATTCATTCATTCATTTATTCATTCATTCATTGGTTGGTTGAGTTCATTCATTTTTACTTTCATTCGGATACTAGAGAAAGTATCGAAACAAAATAAAATGGAAAAAAAAAATAATACGCTAATAAAATCGTACACATTCTATCTCTTTTTATCTTTAATGTATAATACATAATATATATATTTACAGGGGGTAACCAGTTTAACAAGTTTAATTTGCATTTTTCAAAGCTTAACGTACAACCAAAGCCCAGAGTTAGACAAAGTCACGTCATGATCGAATTTAACGCTAGGTTTTTGATCGGTTTCAAACGATATAATACGTTCAAAACAAAAACGTTATGTTAATTTAAATATTTTGTAAAAAAAAAAAAAAAAAGGAAAAAAAACCCCATAAAAATTAAACTCAACTGAACTAAACGTAAATTTAATTGAACTGTGTGTACAAGATCTGTTTTTTTTTTGTCTCTCATCCTCAACCATTCTCATTTTTGTTTTGCAACATTTGAGAAAGCGTTTGACAAAATCAAAAAAGTAAAGCTGAATTTTAGATAGCAAATTGTCCCATCTGTTACAAACAGGAATAAATCATCTCTCTGTCTCTCTCTCTCTCTTTCTCTCTTTGGTTGGGTGATGAGACCGAATTACCACGCGCCTGTTTATACACTATACTCGAGAATATAATGGAACGAGAGAGCCTTCATGCGTATCCTATATCAATGCAGATACGTTCAATAGACAACATCAGATGAGAGGAATCGCGTATCGAACCCCACCTACTACCCCCCATGTCACCCCTCTTAGTTCTCATCATCGTTCTATGTTTACTTTTGTCTACCCTATATGTGTTATATCGTACAAATTTCTATGATCTATTTATCATACCATTGTTATTATTATTTATATAATTATATGTTATATGTTTGAAATGAGTACTATAATATTATATTATTAAATGATATGTATTGTAACTTTAATCATATTGAACATGTTTAAATGATTAGTCTGTCATGAGTTTTAATAAAATATATTTGAATAATTAAAGGGACAATATTATGTGAGAATAAAAATGATAGTATCACACTATATAAAAATGATAAATAATTAACATCAAATCCTCTGAAAGTAGAATTGAACAAAAAAATCGTATCAAGTATAATAAAGATACCATATAACTGATACAGACACACACAGACGACACATAGATACACACTTAGGACAAGAGAAATTGAACCCTACAACGATGTCATATCAATGCGACAAAAGAAATAGAAGAAGGTAACGAACGAGAGACCCGAAAGAAATCATACGATTTCTAAACGTGGCTTCCACGTTGTATTTAATGGCATCGAAGGATTGGATTTTCGGATACCTATGGGTAAATAAAAAAAAAAAAAAGAAGAAAGAAAGGGTTCCTTCAGTCATGTGTCCCTCTCTCACTTTCTATACCTAAGTAGTAGGATGGCACACGCACCCTCTTGGAAAAAGCTAGCAAAACCCCTCCATGCAAAAGGGGTAGAAACCCTCGATGCGTGGTAGCAGAAGCAGCAGCAAGCAGCACATTGATGCGTTCGTTAGCATATCATACGCATACTGAAACATGCGCGCGCGTGAGTTTTCTCTTTTGATAGGTAGTGGGGAGGAAAAGGTGGAAGAGGGTTAAATTCTCGACCAATAAGGTGTTAGCACAGGGTATATGCCCCTCACCGTGTTCCTCAACTCAACCGACCCCAACTCGATCCCGTCTCTAACCCTCTCTCTTTCTCTCAGTTTACCCCCACCCCTTTTATATTCCTTACCAACCCTTCTATACCTACCTACCTACCTACCTACCTACCTACCTACTCATCTCTCCTATTGTATTTCGTATTCGGGTTCTGCCTTTGCCTATACCCACTTAGGCGATTATTTGTCTATCCAATGGTCGGACAGGTCAAAGCACAAATACGTCTCTCGTATTTTAACCAACGCCATTTTTTCTTACCCCTTCTTCTTCTTCTTCTAGTCGTTTTGCTTCTCCGATTACCTATACCCCGTTTCTTACCCCTTCCCCTTTCTTCAAAACGTTTATTATACTTTAATGGATGACGGGTTCATATTTGTAAGCTAATATTTTATACAATCACGTGATTTTTATTGTATTATTTATTTGAAAATTTTTTTATGATAATAACAATTATATTTTTGTATAATAATATATTAAACAATAGATTTAATTATTAACAATGATAATATTGTAGAAAAATGTTGATTACATAAAACATCGTTGATTAACATTGAAAGTTGATGCGTAATAAGTTTGAACCTTAAATCATAATTTATAACAATTTACTTTAATAATTAATAATAAAATTAAGAATAATTAAAAAGATGTTATTATCCGCGAAAGCCATTATAGTGGCACGTAAGTGCCTAAGAGTTTAACTATATTGATTGACATTGAAAGTTGCTACATGTTAAATAAGTTTAAACATTAAATTGTAATTTACAACAATTCACCTTAATAATTAATAACAAAATGAAGTATAATATATTTTATAAAAGATGTTATTATCCGCGAGAACCATTATAGTGGCGTGTAGTATTAAAAGATGACATCCACAAAAGTTACTAATAGTAGCGTGTTGCACTGGATGATGGTATGCACAAAAGCCACCATATTAGCACGTCACAGTGTAAAATGGCATGCATAAAAGCCACTATAGTGGCACTTAGTAAGTAAGTTTAAGTTTAAACATTAAATCAAAGATACAAACTATTGTATTATATCTACACGTTAAAATATACATATATACACATAGAAAGTACATACACACAGACACATATGCAACAAAAATCGATTGTATAGAGCATCGATAATCGAGTTCGTTCATAAACGAGATGAAACCGCCTACATATCGAAATATCCTTACAGATCGCATAAATGTCAAACTATAAAACGTTCAAGAGTATCGTCCATGAAATCCATGTAATCTCCGTCTATATGGTGCTCGCATATTTTCCACCTCTTCCCCCATTCACCACCACCCCAACCTACTACGATTATATCTATCTCTTTCTATCTTACTCGATGACTGATTTATATACCTGGCGTCTTATTACTCGTACGAATAGAAGAATCGATGAGAATTACGAAGCATGGCAACCATTACGGTTAAACGATTAAAGAAAGATCCCATATCCGATGCAATTATTCGAAACTGTACCTTTCTACTATACTCTTCTCTCTTTTTCTCTCTTTAGTATTATACTTAAACCAAGAGTTAAGAGTTGTGAAGGAAAAGGTTCGTCGTTCGTTTGTGTTACGAAGTTGTTTCTCACAAGTGCATCTCTTTAACCAATCGTCTTATTTTCTTCTTTACATACGAATATATATACATATATATAAATATAATTAATATTTATATATTTTAAATATTAATTATATTTATATTTAATTAAATAAATTATATAAATATAATAATAATAATAATTATATTATTTATTATATTATATTAAAATAAACCATAATGAACTAGTAAAAAAATCTCATCTTAGTTTCAATGACGTATCAAAACGTCATATGTGTCTTTACCCAAAACAAATGCATGACGTATTGATACGTCAAATGTAGCTAAAGTGTTAAACAAAATTTGAATAATTTAATTTTGAAAATCTTCGTTAAAATCTACTCGTTTACAGAACAATTGTTCAATGTCTTCAACATTCAATTAATCAACATAACTTTATTAACATTTACACATAATTCTGATTGAACAATCCAGTCATGCACACAAAAGAAACCTGCCCACTAACATTCAGCAATGTCTAAGTGGTTAAAAAATAAAATCTAGAATATCTTTTTCTCTAAAAAGAAAAAAAAAATGGTAAACCCCCTAGAGAAGATCGGATAAGATCGGATAAGATCGGTAAAGTAACTAACAACCATCGTTTGTGAATAGTTCAAGACGGCTGACTCGAGATTGACAGGATGTCTGTCGCGGTGAATTTTTGTGTCCTTCGTTGGAGGTATCCCCCTGTAAAAAAAAAAAAAAAAAAAAAAAGAAAGATGATAGAAATAAAGGAAGGGGAATATACGGTGACAGCAGGGGAGGGAATACCACACCATAGAAAGATCTCCCGTGTGTTTACACACGGTTTTTCGCTAGACTGCACCAACCAAGTAGCAGCACACTTTCCTACATACACACATACACATACACACACACATATATATATATATATTTATATGTATATATGTATAAGACTTAAAAGGGCCGATGATGATATTGGATGCGTTTCATGGTTAAACGAACAAAATATACTACACCATAGAGATATCTGTATATAAACCGGTGCCCTTATATTATCCCATAGAGATTTGGATGGAAAAAAAAAAATGAAAGAAAGAAAGAAAGAAAGAAAGCAGAACAACTATTAGAGAGAAATAAGAGTATACACATATGAAATACATACACACACACACACACACACAAAACACACACACACACACACATGTATATAAAAGAAGTTTTCTCCTTCTGTTCCTTCCATTCCTTTTATTTTTTTTTGTCATTTTAAAATGTAATACGTTTTTGCCCTACGGGGCAAGGGCCAAAAACACCGTGAGGCGGTAAAACGGCAGAAAGCAAACCTACGAAACCTAACGAAATGTTCAATCCCTTTTCCCTCCACCTTCCCCGCAATTCGAAATTTCTATGGCGGAAAATTTGTCCCGTTGTCACCGTACCGTTTTAACGTCATACGGAAATAGTAATGGTGGTAGGGATGGTTAGTCGTGATGGTTATGGTGATGTTGATGTCATGTTCATTTTTCCACCATTGCACAACTATAGCCTAAGTTTACTATTTAATAGGACTATACTTGACAACCAACCAACTACAACTATTCCTGCAAGGCTAAAGCGTCACAGTTCTTATGGGCTGAGGGAAAGTGGGGAAGTGGGGGGGAGGGGGGTTGGGGGGTTGGGGGGAGGGTTGGAACGAACCAGGTCGTAATTTTGTCGTCCTGTTCTAACCCTTGGCAGGTAGAGGTGTATTACCACTACTACCAACGTATTATTCTATCGTACTTTTTTTTTCTATTTGGTAGCAGGATTACCTTTGGCAAACAACGAACGGCACAATGAAGTCCGGCATATTCAATGGGGACTCTCAAGCTGTACTCACTTAAGAGAGAGAGAGAGAGAAAGAGAGAGAGAGAGAGAGAATTGTCATAGGGGAAAAGGGGAGGGGCAAAACTATAAGGGTGGTAATACTCAACGAAAATTCATGTCATCCGCAGGATACCTCCTACTTTTCTATTTCTATTTCTTTCTTTCTCTATTTTTCTATCGTTTTGGATGTCATACCGCGGGTATCGAATTTTCTATATCCTGTCACCATACGCTTCAAGGACTTTCAGAGAATATATATATGTATATGTGTATATGTGTATATATGATTTTTTTGTCGTTTTTTTCTTTTGTTCAAAATCAAAATCAAGATTCTATCTAATTCTCTCTCTCTCTCTCTCTCTCTCTCTCTCTCTCTCTCTTCTATTCCTCTTTTTAAGTAAACGATACTTTTCTTTGACAATCGTTGACAAATAATAATAATAATAAGAAGAAGAAGAAGAAGAAGAAGAAGAAGAAGAAGAAGAAAATATCTTTAAAAAAGATTTCTGTAGTTTACTATTCTTTTTTTTCTTCTTGTTTTATTTTTTCTTTTTTATTTTATTCTTAAGGTTTTTATTTCTCAATGAATTTATTTAAATTATAAAAATTTAAATGAATTATTTTCCTTTTTTATTTTGTGTTTTAATAATTTATATATATAATTATAGTTAATTACTATATTAATATATTATATTAATTATAAATATATATATAATATAATTATTAATAAAATATAATAATAATTATTATTAAAATATAGTATATTAATTAATGTATTTAGTATTTAGTATTTAATAGTATTTAAATATAGTATTTAAATTAAATTATAATATATATATATATATATTTAGTTTAAATTATAATAATTTAGTTATTTAGTTATTTAGTTATAATTTGTTTATTTAAATAAACTATAATAGTATTTAAATTAAATTATATATATGTATAATTATAGTTAATTATTATATATATATATATATATATATATATATTATATTAATTATAATTATGTATATAGATACACAATTTTTATTATAATATTATACATATATATAACTTATATATAACTATAATAATTATATAATAAACAATTATATAAACAATATAATATATACAACTTTTTAAACAAATATTTCTTAACAAATCATAAAAAACACTATACGTTGTATACAAAATAATTCTTCAATCATTAAAAAATAAGTGAATCTTAAAAAAAAAACAATTCATTCTTACCATAATAACTGTGTGTACACTCACATTAACCCACACATTAAAAAAAAGGGGGTAAAAAAACAACCAAAGAATGCAAAAAAAAAAAAAAAAAAAAAAATGATGTGTATAAACGATATCGATGAATCTATGATATGCCATAAGATTGGCTTTTAACTAAACGAGAAAATAGCGACCTTTTCAAACCGACACCTGGTAGATAACCAATCGAACGTCCATCAGTGCTCTCTCACCGGCCAATTACAGATTATGGAACCAAGTGCTGCCTAACGATATAGAAAGACATGTAAATTACGCCAAACGATGGAGGAGGAAGCAAGCTTGTTTCCCCCTTCCTCACCCCTTACCTCCCCATCCTCACCACCACCACCACCACCACCACCCGATTGAATACGAGCTCGCTAACTCTACTCTCAAACGTAATGACGTTGAAATATACAGGCTGATTCACCAGCTCTTGCCATCTAAATATCTTCAAAAAGTTGCATGAACAATTCATGACAACAATACAACATTAATATTTTTTTGTGGATTAGGTTCAATCATTTTCGAGATTCATTGGTCAACTTTGTTTTTTGAAATACTAATTTTCGGATAGCGGATGACAAGACGAATCTCAATGATGTGCAACATTAAATACATAAATCTGACAATGACCAATAAAAATTATTCGGAAAATATTTGTTCCATCCGTTGCGGGAACAACTAAAGGATGATGGAATCCTGACACAACCCTGACACGACCATGACATGGAAGAGCTTTATTGTTGCCCAGCTTTGTTCGCCAGTTTTTACCTTCGTTGATCTTCAAAAATATTAATGTTGCATATCATTGGATTCGTCTTGACAGTCGCTATCAGAAAATAAGTATTTAAATATAACATTGTATTTAAAAAAACAAAGTTGACCGATAAATCTCGAAAGTGAGTCAACTTAGTGAAAAAATACTAATGTCATGTTGTAGTTCTGAATTTTTCATGCAACTTTTTCCTCATTCATTTTTCTATTGCTATCAGACTTTCAGTGCTATTTAAATGGCAAGAACTGGTGAATCACCCTGTAGATATACGTTCATACATAATCGAAGATAAATAATCGTTCTCGTATAATACATTTCCTATGTGGATATATATGTGTACATGTGTGTGTGTGTGTTTGTATGTAATATAGGTAAAAAGATATTGGAAATTGAATAAGTTAGAAATGGGATCCGTTTAACGAACGATCTAAATAACCTATCGTAGTTTCAATGCAATAGAAATTTTTGTCCTATTGTTAGATAGAACTGAAAACCACCATCGATTAAGTTTAATGACGATGAAATGACAGCAAGTCGTTTTAGTATAATCTCGTCACGAGAAATCATTCAAGAAATTGTTCCTAGAATCATCTTAACTTTTATCTTTCTTTTTTTTTTTCCTCTATTTTATTTTTATTATTTTTTTTATTTTTTTTTTTTTTTTTCGTAGTGTATGTACAATTATGAGAAATTTTAGTTTGATGTAAGATTAACCCTTTGAGTACTGAATACTTTTAACTAAAATGTTTTGTAATTAATATGAACATTACATTATTTAACATTAATATTAAAATTATTAAATAAAAGAATGAAACAATTATATAAATAAAAATTACTATTATATTTATAAATTATGATATAATATTAAAATTAATACACGTTTCAAATTATTTCTTTTTTTTTTGAAAGTGTGTTATCACTCAAGTTAAAAAGAAAAAATTCATAAAAATCTTGTCCACAAATTTATTTTTTTTTTATTTTTGTTCACGATTGAGTTGATATAAAAAAATTCGATAAGCTCAAAAACCGAAAGATCTGATCATTCGTCGATTTATTTAGTAAAAAAAAAGAAGAAAAAGAATCAAAGTAAAAAAAAAAAAATCAGAGAGAGAAAAATGGTGATAGGATGTAACCAAAAAAGAAAAAGAATCAAATCAAAGCAAAACAACAAGTGTGATGGTGGTGATACTTGATCGTAAGAATCGATGAAAGTTTTAACAAGTAGTGTATAAAACACAAGAAAAGATTTAAGAAGTGCGAACGACCGAAGACAAGGCGAAATCATTTCAACCTAACTGTATAAAAATAACTTTTGGATAGTATACAGTGTATTATAAACATTTACCACGATTGAGAATTTGATTTTAAATTGTGAATTCGTGAAATTCAACTTCAAATACTATTTTATTAAAATGTTGAACAGGAAAATTCTATTCTTTTCTTCATTTCTTTTATTTTTTTTATTTTTTTTTTTTGGTTTCAAGTAAATACGAAAAGAACATATAATCATCATCATAGTCATCATCATATTCTTGTTTTTCTTCTTATTATTATTCTTCTTAGGTATTTTTGTCTTAAGTGGGGTGATTTTATCTTTATTTATTCATCGTCAACGTGAGTATCGATAATTTTGTATCCTAATCAAAAATTTTTGCAACAGTACTTTTGTAAAAGTATTGACAAAGAAAAAAATAATTTAAAAATTGTAGATTTTTGTTCTAAACTAATAATAATATTATTAATTAAATCATACATTTTAATATAATTATAATTCATTTAATGAATATATTTTAATTATATTTAAATTTAATTTAATATGAAAATTAAATTGAATAATTTAATAATAAAGTTTATATTCATCGTCAACATGAGTATCGATAATTTTGTATCCTAATCAAAAATGTTTGCAACAGTACTTTTGTAAAAGTGTTGACAAAGAAAAAAAGAAGAAAAAATTGTAGATTTGTGTTCTAAACAAATAATAATATTATTAATTAAATCATACATTTTAATATAATTATAATTAATTTATTGAATATATTTTAATTATATTTAAATTTAATTTAATATGAACATTAAATTGAATAATTTAATAATAAAGTTTATATTCATCGTCAACGTGAGTATCGAAATTTTTGTATCCTAATCAAAAATTTTTGCAACAGTACTTTTGTAAAAGTATTGACAAAGAAAAAAAGAATAAAAAAATTGTAGATTTTTGTTCTAAACAAATAATAATATTATTAATTAAATAATATATTTTAATATAATTATAATTAATCGAATTAATATATTTTAATTATATGAAAATTTAATTTATTATAAATATAAATTTAATTCAATATTAAAATTAAATAAAATAATTTAATAATAATTTTTCAATATATTAAAAATATAATATTAAAAATATTAACATAATATTTATTGTTCAAAATATACAACCTTTATTTTCTTATTTTTCTTGAATAAAATTTGCAACTATACAATATATATATATATATATATTCATTAAATATTATTCATCGTCAACGTGAGTATCGATAATTTTGTATCCTAATCAAAAAATTCTATTTTAAATGTTGTAATTTAATTATAATAATTCATATTGATTGTACAATTATATTATTATTTTTGTTTTGTTTTGTTATTTTTTGTTTTCTTTTTTTTTTTTTTTACAAAATAGATTATGAAAGAAGATATTGAATCGACATGTAAGAATTTATGTTAAACTCATACAGAATATTTTTCAAGATTCTCATGTCGTTTCGATTATCACGTTTACTAGGTTTTAATATAAAGTATAAAATGATCTTGATTGCGTACTAAGGTTCGATGGTTTTTTTTCTCTTATTGGTGGTTCTGCTTGGAATAATTTGTTTATCGCTTACGCAAGTTTACCGTTTCATTTTTCTAATCGTAACGATTTCGTTCAACTGATAACGAAAGTTTTTTCCATTCATGATATTATAGTAATCGATCATGTTTCCTCATCTTGAAAAAAAAAAAAAAAAAAACCGAAGAAGTAATTTTTCTAAAAGTGAAAGAGAATGAGAATGAGAGAACAAAACAACAACAAAAAAAAAAAAGCATGTGAACAAAATTTTCATAAAAATACGTCGTAAAAATTAAAATTCGATTGAAAAATATCGTAAACTTGTTGTTCAGGAATAAAATACAAAATGAAAATGTGTTCAGATAAAAATACTTAAAGTATGAGAAGAAAAAAAAAGAAAAAGAAAATGTATTTAAATTCTTTTTACATATTTTTATATAAAAAAAATTAAAAAAAAAAAAAAAACAAAAGGAAAATAATTCACGCAAAGTTTTCTTATGAAATATAATTTTCATTGTAAACAAAAATATTAATTGGTGTAAGAAATATTGAAATTTTATAAAAAAAAAAAAAATAGATCAAAATTGAAATACCAACACTCATAACTAGAAATTATTTAAGTAGAATAAAAAAAATACACTTTGTATATTTTGAACAATAAATATTCGTAATATAATATAATATTTAAATAATAAATTATAATTTTTATTATATATCATATTGAATATTTAATTATTATTAATAATTACACAATTTATTATTAAATTAATCAATTTAATATAAATATAAATTGTGTATTACATCGTATTACATAAAACTATTGAAAAATGTCAAATTTCTAATCGTTAATAAACAAAATTACTGAAAGTATCGTAAACGAATTTACTAATTCATTTTATTATACTCTTTTTCTCTTCTCTCTCTCTCTCTCTCTTTTTTTTGTTTTTTTAATTCACGTTTCGTTCGAATTTTTGAGAGCAAAACGACGACGAGTCGGTGCTATCGACGTCGGTGAAATTAGATTTACAGTCGCGTAAAGATCGACCGAAACGAGCGTGCTCGCCAGACTATCTTTCTCTCTCTTTTTCACATACGTGAATATATATATATATATATATATATATATATATATATATATATATATATATATATATATATACTTGAGTTCATGGATTATACGTGGTATCCCGTGCGTGCCACGACACAATGATGAAAATACACGAGACAGAATAGACACAAGTTCAATTTTTATCTTATCTTTCCATCTCTGTCATTTTTACATCTCCATAGTAAATACATCAATTAAAATAATAATAATAATAATAAAGAAATAGAAAAAGATAGAGAGAGAGTATGTATTAAGTGTTGCAATGAATTCAATGCTTTGATTATTCATTGCACAAAATTGAATGAAATAACTTAAAAAAAAAAAATAAATAAATAAATAAATTTCTAACACAATATAAATAAGTATTACTGATTCGCATAACTCGTTATTTGTAAAGGGCCTGACCAAGCAACCCATTGAAGTACTAGGACCTCGATAACCTTTACGATCCATAGGAAAAAATCTCAACGATATCCCCTCGTGAGACATCAACGTGAATCGACTAGGATTCCTTTTCTAACAATGTGACTTTTTCATACCTTTTTTTATTTTTTTATTTTTTTTTTCTTCTTCTTCCTCCTTCTACGTGATATCCACCCTTGCCCTAAGTTTGCTGCAAGGGTAGGTGACGGCTACATAGATGGACATACAATAAACATATCTTACAGCCAATACCCTTTTTATACGGACCCTTCCCAGTTTTAGGCACACTATGCACGAAACACCAAAAACCATTTCTTTCACAAGAATGACCACGATTTTCTAGTACTATATATATATATATAAACTACGTGTCACGTTGTTTGTCTGCAATGTACTCCTAAACTACTGAACCGATTTTAATCAAATTTTGCACACTATGTGCAGTTTCATGCAGCTTGAAAGATAAGATAGTTTATATCTCAATTTATAATCGAATTATTTGTTTATTAACAAAGAATCATGATTATCTCTGTTAGTTCGATAAGATTCTAACAGATGGCGATGTAAAGTAATTCGTTGATTTAAATACGTGTGTATCAGACTGATTGTGAGCCACAGCAACAATTTATTTCAAAATAAAATGAAATACAATCAACGTTGTATATTTTCTTTGATTAATTTGTGAAGTTTTAAATATATTAATTACGATAGCATCTATTTGTAATCTTAAAAATCCGTAATATACGTAAATTATTTGCATATACATAGCAACGAATAAAACTATCATCTTTATCTGTGTATATGTGTGTGTATCTCCCACGCTACGTAAAACCATCGTTTAATACTTTTACGAAAATTTCTATCTACTCAATTCTCATACATAAATTATCGCCATTACCTTCTAGCATTAGGTTAATAAATCTTTCAACGAATCTCGGTTATGCAACGGGATTTTCGATGCGATGTGTATATGTGTATGTATCTATGTGTATATATTCGTACGTGTTGCACAGGATTATTCATCCTATAATAGTCTACCCTTTCTATCTTTAATATGTATACATATTTAAGTAAATATGTGTTAGACAGAGTTAAAAGATTATTATCACTAGAAGGTTAAAGAAAAGGACCTCAATGATTAGTATAATCCTTGATGATTCTCGCAAAATGGCAAATTTAAAAGGACGAATAGAAACACATCGTTGCAACAAATCTAATTTGTTTGAAATTAAATACTAAGATTTTATTATTAATTTTTATTAAGTGTAGCAATTTAATTTGGTATATTTTTTTTTTGCTTAATAAATATAATAATTATATATAATTATATATTATTATATATTATTATTATTATTATTATTATTATTATTATTATTATTATTATAGAAATGTACTGTGTTCTTAATACCAAAAAAAAATAATTAATATAATAATTAATAATAAATGATTTGAGAGAAAATTAAATTAAAATTAAACCAAATAGTAAAAGAACACACTTGTTTTTAAAATTGTCATAACAAAACAAAAAAATATACTTAAAATTTTATACTCAAATATTAATAATAATAATAATAATAATAATAATAATAATAATAATAATAATAATAATATATTACAAATGATAAATAAATGAGAACAAAATGAAATCTATTAAATTATTTTTGATAATATTACAAGATTTTTGTTTGATATTACTGACAAAACTAGTTATAGTAAAACAGATCTCTAATTCACCCTAGGGAAAAATGAGGAACTATTTGAAAGAATGAGAAAGATAAAGAGAATGGTATTCGATCGAAAGATTCTTCGTTTCACGAGAGACGAACACGTGTAAGAAAAATAGACCAAGTTGTTGAGTGAAACTCACAACACAGTCACACAGCACAGTCACACAGCACCTCGCACAGGGCACAACGTTCTTTTATTTACATCCAAGATACGATAGTCTCTTAAGATGTTTACCTTACCCCCACTCTTCACCTCACTCTCACTCCGAAGTCGTCAAGCCCTTAGAAACGGAACCAACTCATGGGTACAGATGTTGTTCATTAACGCTAACGACACGATGTTACGTTAATGCGAAATCGATTCGATGAAATTCCGTAGTCTCGTTTACTGTAATCTATTAAATGTCTTTTTTTTTTTTTTTTAATTCTTTACATACATATAATATATATATATATATGTACTAATTGATGTATTTTATTTAAATAATTTTGCATTTGGATACAACTTCAAGTGGATATACATACAGTGATTGTATATTCATATATTTAGTTAATAAACTATATTATATTCATATAAATTAGTTAATAAACTACAATTTGTTAATGAACTACAATATCATTGTTATAATTAATTAATAAACTACGATTTCACAATATTTTATTTCAAATTGATCAGTGTACGCGCGAATACTTTTTACACCCACTGTATAAATAATATTGTAATATGTTATATATATTTTTATATATATTACAATGTTATTATTATATATATGTATGTATATATATGTGGCTCACAATGGGTCTGACACACACATCTTTAAATCAACGAATTACTTTATATCGCCATCTGTTAGAATCATATCAAACTAACAAAGATAATCATGACTCTTTGTTAATAAACAAATAATTCGATTATAAATTGAGATATAAATTATTCTATATTTCAAGTTGAATGAAACTGCATACAGTGTGTAAAATTTGATTAAAATCGGTTTAGTAATTTAGGAGTCCATTGCGGACAAACAACGTGACACGTAATTTATATATATATTAAGATTTGATTATTAACTATAAAATGTCTGATTACTCGAATTATTTTCATCACAAAATCAGACATTTCATATTTAATGACCTAATAAATATAACATATACACATATACATATATATATATATATATAAATCAACATATAAGATCACCATTATAAATAAAAATAAAATATTACAATTCTAATATTTATAACATTGACAAAAAAATAATGATTTAATGAACCAAAAACCAGAAGAATAATATATGATATACACAAACTCATACAAAAAACAAAACCAACGCCAATTAAGAGAAGACACAGAACACACATATACACACCCAAATACGACAAAATGAAACAAAAAATAAAAAAGAAACCGAAGAAGAAGAAGAAGAAGGGTTGGAAGACACACGAGTGAGACGGTAAAGAAGGATTTATTAAAAACTAGGCACGCAAAACTCGAGTATAGTAACGATGACGAAGTGGTCATGGAACATAAACAAAGTATCAACAAAAAAAAAAAAAAAAAGAAAAAATCCCCAAAAAATCAAAAGAAGCAAAAGATCGAGGAGAATGAGCCACGACGACGAGTGTGTGCCAATGAAACAAAGTTTCTTACAGGAAGGAAGGAAGAATTCAAAACTTGTTTCGTATATAGAGCGTGAGTAGTACGAAGATAAGAAAAAGAAAGAAAACAAGAACAACAACAACAAGAAAAACAAGAAAAACAAGAAGAAGAAGAAGAAGAAGAAGAAGAACGTATCACACTAACGTGTTGTTTAAGGAGGTGGAAGGGGGTTTAAAGTGAGGGGAAGAGGGAAACTGGGTGTAAAGAAAAGGGATAGAGTGAGTAGTGAGGGTGGTGGGGGAGGTGGGGGGGGAGGGTAGTCAGTAACAGCAAAAGCATAGAAAGTGGAGTCTCAATTCGGTGGAGTGTCACTTTCTCGGTCGTCGCTATTTTCGTTTCGGTGTGGTTTTCGAGACGTTAAGTGAAAATAAAAGAAAAAAGAAAAAGCCTACGAGAGAGTAAGAGTAAAAAGTTGGTTCTTGGGTTTGATTCTGTTGGTTGATCTAATGCACCAGAATCCACCATCACCACCACTACCACCAACAACACCTCCAGCAGCTTCCTGATTTATCGACCAACCTCTCCCTTCACACCCCCTGTAACTCAAACTCTTCTTCCTCTTCAACAAATTTCTCTTCTTTCACCGTTTATTCCTCTCATACACCCTTCTCCTACTACCTACCACCCTAAAAAGAAGGTTGAGACCACCACCCCCCTTAACTCCCCCTCCCCCCAACTCCCAATTTTCGAACACACAGTAAGCTTGCAGTAAGCATGCAGTTGACATCGAAGGCATCAACTATTGTACGTTTGTTCGTGTGATATTCGTCTGAAATGCAGTTTTTATAAATAGAATCAACCGCAGATATTCCCCCTCTTGTTATACTCCTCCACCTCCTCCTCCTCCTCCTCCTTCTCCTCCTTCTCCATTTCTTCAGACAATTCGGGTTTTCTTGAGCTAACTTTCTTCTTCTCCTTCTTCTTCTTCTTCTTCTTCTCTTATTTTCTATGTTTGAGTGTATGTGTGGTGTGTGTTATCTCTTTTGCTCTAACTTATATCAGATAGAGGATGGGTACGCACGTTACGGTCTTCTTCAGTCCCTTTTTTCTTTTTCTTTATCCCTTATGGAACGAAAAAAGCCCAACGTTGTGTGGCGCGTGCTCAAAGCTCATCGACTTAAAGTTGGATGGTTCATTGTATTTTTCTTCGTCTACGATATTATTCTATCTCTTAGTTTTGTTCTTATCATTCTATTTGTCTCTTTGTTTTATATATTTTTATATATTATTATATTATAAATAATATATAAAATAAGATAAATATATTTTATTATATTATTAGGTCATTTAATATGAAATGTCTGATTTCGAGGTGAAAATAATCCGAGTAATCAGACATTTCATAGTTAATAACCTAATATATTATTATTTACTGATTATTATTTATTATCATATATATATTATAATTATTATTTTATTTTATTATTTTATATTATCATTAATCTCGTATTCATCGTCATTATCAACGTCATTATCAACGTCATTTTCTTTAATCATTTTCATAGTCATTTTCTTTTTCTTTTTCTTTTTTGCTTCTTCTTCTTCTTGTTTTACTGATTTTTTTTTTTTTTTTTTGATTTTTTTTATAGTCTTTTGGTAGAGTTTGAATTATTTCTTTTTTTTTTGTTTCCTTTCAAAAGAAACATCAATCGAAAGATCTTTGAAATTTACGATGCAAACACGTTGCTATTAAACTTAGCCTATTATTGTATTTTAATGTGTGTATTATATGTATGTATATATATATATATGGAAGTTTATGTATGTGTGTATGTGTGTGTGTCCTTCGGTATTACCGGATATATACGTCAGCGAGGTATTAAATAAATTATATCCGATTTGCTAGTGGATTATATGTCAGTGGAATTTTGTGATTTATCGTATCCGTATATGTAAAGATTTGAATTTCTTATCAAAAAAAAATTATGTATATATGTTTATATATTTATATTATCATAAAATTGTATTCCTTTTTTTTCATATAGGATTGAGACTGTCAATTATTTAAACAATTTTCAATTACTCGTTAACAATTCGCACATAACCATTCATTTCTCTATCATAATTTTTCTTTTGGTTTTGTTTTTTTGTTATCACAACACAAGTTTTATTTCCAACAAATTAATTAATCAATAAATCAAATCAATTAATTCGACTAATCATTTGCAGTTTAAAATCACCATTGATAAGATAATTCGTTGAATTGAACAAATCAATTAAATAGAAAATTTAATATTCATTTAATAATAACAATTTTAACGATGAAGAATAACACGACAAATTACTAATTAATATTCGACAAAATTTCATCAATTATGACACACACTCCTACAACATCTTATTTACAAATACACAAATGAAACATTCTGTGACAAAAAGAAAAATTAAATAAACTTGATATTTAAATTGGTTCGTTATTTACTTAGAAAAAAAAGACAAATAAACTCGAACGTTGAAGAGAGAAAAAAGAAAGCAAAGTAAAAAAAAAAAAAGGAAAAAAAGTGAAGTAGAAGATGGGAGTCAAAAAAAGAAAAAGAAAGAAAGAAAAAAAAATCAATATATATATATATATATATATGATTTCTAAGAGCTTTGTAATCGGACCGATATCGTTTTGATTGCTCTTCCGTGAATTATCAATCGCCTGGAGGGTTTTCTAAAGTATCCAAGTTAGTCGAGACGGTTGAGAAAAAGCGATATCACGTTCGAGCGCGTAATATCTTCTCGCCCGAAGGTGAAAAACGGAAGGGTGTGAGGGGTTAAAAAGAAAAAAAAAATAGAGAAAAAAGTCGAGAAATGAAAAAGAGAGAAAAAGAGAGAGAAAGAGAGAAAGAGAGAGAGAGAGAATGTTTGCGGAGTAACGCGAAACCTCAACGACGGCCATCCGTTTGCCACGACCCCCTCAGATTTTTCAAACCCTTATTGATATAATGTAATATTAATGCTCCAAATGCTAGTCCCGGCACGCTTACGGTTTGTCAATATTGAAAGATATCTTTGATACCCTAGAGTGCCTTTCGAAAATAATATATATATATATTTATATATTTATATATAAAATAAAAAGATAAAATAGATATATGTGCGTGGATGTATTTTTATATATTTCAAATTAATATATTATATATATACTAGGGGTGCCCCGTAACGCGTTACTGTGGCTCACAATCAGTCCGATACACGAATTGCCTTATACCGCCATCTGTTAGAATCTTATCGAACTAACAGAGATAATTATGACTCTTTGTTAATAAACAAATAATTCGATTATAAATTGAGATATAAACTATCTTATCTTTCAAATTGCATGAAACTGCACACAGTGTGGAAAATTTGATTAAAATCGGTTTAGTAGTTTAGGAGTCCATTGCGGACAAACAACGTGACACGTAATTTATATATATATATATATTTAGATAGGAGTGCCCCGCCACGCGTTGTTATGGTTCACAATCAGCCCGACTTATAGTATATATATATATATATATTTACTATAATGAATCTATAATAAATTTACCAGTATATTAAATTTATTATACACACCTATAATGCAATACACACACACCTATTTACTATATACACCTATAATTGCAAAAAGAATAAAATAAAATAAAATAAAATAAGATTATATTTATATTTACTATAATAAATCTATAATAAATATATCAGTGTATATTAAATGTACTATACACACTTATAATATTATACACACACTTATCTACAATATACACCTACAATTGTAAGAATAAAATAAAATTAAAAAAAAAAAACCGTAATACTCAAAGTTAGTCTTTTTTACCACAGTTGAAAAGTTTTGCAAGCTTTTCGACTGGTAGTCGAATTTTAGCAAACGTACAGAAGCAGGCGTGTATATAAAGGGGGGGGTGGTAAAAGGGGTGTTTGATAGGAACCCTAACCGTGCTGGAAAGATTGTTAAGTTCCTTATGCAAAAGCAGATCGTCGTAGTAGTTCACCCCCAGTTCGAGTTAATGGCCTGGAAAATTATTATGATGAAATCTGCCGGTCCTACCCAATCCTCCCTTTTCTCTCTTGTAACCGAACCCGAGTTAACTCGAAACCCTGTACACGATTCAAGGGGTTGTTTTCGATCGGAAAGCTTCTTCTTTTTCTTCTTCTTCTTCTTCTTCTTTTTCTTTCTTCTCATTTTTTTTTTTTTTTTTAATTTTTTTATTTTTATTCTTTCCAACTCTCGCGATGCAGGAGCATTCTTCGAACGCCTACTTTAGCGTTAAATTCCAAGGATGGAATTTTGACCGAAAGAAAAATCTGAAATTCCTTGCAGGCCCTTTTTTTTATATTTATTTCTCTATCTCTTTCTCTCTCAAGCAAATGTTAGAAAAAAAAAAAAAATTCAACATTATTGTTTAATAGAATCAATTGAAGTCTTCGTATTAATCACAATTGATTTCTCAAATTTTTATTATTAATGTAATTAAATAATTAATAGGATTAACTTGTTACTGGGGTTTTTTTTTTTTTTTTTTTTTTAGAAAAAAAAAATAAAATAAGAATGATATTAAAAATAATCAATAACAAAATAATATACAAAAAAATATATTTTATCTAATATATATATATATATATATATATATATATATATATATATATATATATATATATATTTCAATTTATTCTTACTATTATATTAAGTATTATTTTATTGTAGTATATTATTATCCTAAGAAATAATTATAATCCCACTTGGAGAATAATTTGTAATCTACTATTAACAATAAATAGATACTTCAGATTATTATACAAATATATAATTGACTCAGAAAACGAAATTTAAAAAAACATTAACTCCATCATATCAATCAACGACACAAAGTATACAAGAAATCTAGTCACTTTGTTATTTTCTGTTTGGATAGAAATCTATAAAACATGGTAAGGATTTAGTTAGCAAACTATGTCGAATGTAAGGGTTAAAAAAGGCCATTGGTAATATTCGAAGAAGAAAACACGCGTTCTAAGTTATGACCGATACGGAAAATAAGGTCTCTCGGATCCCTTAGGGATAGGAAAAGCTTCTCGTTCGTTCGTTCGTTCGTTCTTTCGTTCTTTCGTTCTTTCGTTCATGCGCTCTTGTGCGCACCAACATACACAAATACATACATAGACAAATACATATCAGTTTTGCGTTGTGTAGTAACGTATCGGTCGACTTCTCGGAATCTCGCGGGGCATTATGTTATATGGGTATAAATAACCGAACGGGAGCAATAATACGTAATAATATATCAGTCGGGATTTTAGTGCCGTAGCTAGGTCGGTCGGCCCAATGGTCGTAATTCATAGCAAGCCACGGTTTCACCCTATATATCTATATACATATATAAACATACGTGTGCATCCTCTTCTTACACATACACTAAACTATAAATGTGTACATGTGTATATATTTATGTATGTATATCGTATGAAAAGCTTGGCTCGTTACTTCCACGAAACAAAAACCCAAAAAAAAAAAAAAAACATTTTAAAAAAAATCTTCTCGAGATTTCATATGATCGACGACGGTGATATCAAACAAGTTATCGTATGAAATTATCTTTTGACACCTTGTATAATTTTTTTTTGTATTATAAAATATTTATTTAGAATACTTTTCAATTGAATTTTCGTTCTCATTAATATAATATTTGTCTTGTTTTTGTTTTTGTTTTTTAGGAAAATAAAAATATAAATTAATTAATAATTCTTTCTAATCTTAAATTACAATACACACACACACATACACACATAACTATATAAATTGAAGTATAAAATAATTATAAAAAAAAAAAATCGTATAAATTCAATCGAAAGATTTTAAGTAGTACCTTAACATTTTTACTAAAATAATTTACAATTAAAATAAAATAAAATAAAAAAAAAAGTCTCTTATTAGTAAATTAAATCGAAAGATTTGAAAACGTTAATATAATAAAACCAATGGAAATCTCCGAAAGCACACGACGAATAATCGTCGAGTGAAGGAAAAGAGTACAAAGGGAGAGGGGAGAAGAATCGGAAGTCGGTAAGGAACGCACACGTCGATGTGTGGGCATATCCCGTGTGTGGTTTTTATGAGAAGAAGATCTCCAACGACGACTAAAACAAAAACTTAGACCTACGATTTGAGATCTTCAAATATTTACTCGCAATGCGGACGTCCTTCCGTCGTCGTCGAGTAACTTGCCGATAAACGGCAAAAGGATGATGAAGAAGAGAAATAAGAGAAATAAGAGAAGAAACTTGGTGTGGTGAGGAAGATCGAAGGGGGAGGGGGAGGCCTGTGTTCGACTGGTTGCCACCAGACGGTCCAAAAACCACCCACCCATCAACCACCACCACCACCACCACCACCAACAAAACTTTCTGTAGTTCGTTTTGTGTTTGATTACGTTTTAACTTAAAACGCACGTGCTAGATGTTATATACGAATGAAAAAGACACAAATACACACACCATAGAAAGAGAAGAAAGACAAGGGAAAAGTGTGCGAGGAGTGGGAGGAGTGTTGGGGGCTGGGGGAGGGAGACGTTTCGTCATCTGTGGCATCTGGGGTGTTAAGAAACAAAAAAAGACATGAAAATTTAACGAGACACTTAATAGCGTATCCCCAAGCCCACACCCCCAACATCCTCAACCACTCATGATTGTTAAGAAATATCACTAGGATCGATAATGAGAAGAAAAAGGAAAAGAATATAATTAATAAGAGATAAAAAAAGAAATGTGTCTAGTAACGTAAGATATAAGCACTTGAACGTATTCTCATGAAAACTTGTAGGTTTTCGAAATGGAAATACATTTCGTGCACTAACTAACTAACTATAGATAACTGTAGATATTTATAGATAACTATAGACAGAAAGAAGAATTGAGAATATTGATATATATAGGTATATTAGTGGGTGGTAGTAGTTTTAAATTAGATTCGTATTTATTATCGAGATCAGATTAATTTTCATGATAGATGGTATATGTATATATGTATGTATGTATATGTGTATGTATTGTAACAAGATTAAGTATGTCCTTGTTCCAATACTAGATGATAACCTACGAACGCTTTATAGCGTTATAAAGTAAAATGAAACTAACGTTTTTCTATATTTAGAATATAATTCTTTTGTATAATAATAATAATTTGTAATAATAATAATAATAAATGTGAATCTTAAAAGATAGAGAAATAGATATGATCAAGATTGGTATGATAGAAAAGTAATATGAAATTATTGTAAAATTTAGAAATAAAATGTATAATAATTAGAATTAATAATAATGAAAACATGTATCAAAAGACATTGAAAATTGTATGATATGACAGAATTGATAAGAAATTATTTGAACATGTGTAATATAAATAGAATAAATAATAATTATAAAAAATAGTGAAATGAAAATGTTTAATGAAAATGTGTCTCAAAAAAAATAGAAACATAGAAAATCATCTAGCATGATAGAAATAATACGAAATCATTTTGAAATTATTTATAAGTGAAGCTAATAATAATAATTCTAATAAATACTGAAATGAAAATGTTTAATGAAAATGTGTCTCAAAAAAAATAGAAACATAGAAAATCATCTAGCATGATAGAAATAATACGAAATCATTTTAAATTTATTTATAAGTAGAACAAATAATAATTATAATAATTATAATAAATAAATACTAATACAAAAATGAATCTTAAAAAAAAAAATAAAAAATTAGATTGATATGATAAAAATAATGCGAAATAATTTGAACATTTATAAATAGAACAAAATAATAAAAATAATTATAATAAATATTAATAAAAGTGTGTAACAAAAAAATATATATATATATAATAATTAAATATAATAATTCTAACACACAATAATAATAATAATAATGAAAATGAGTCGGAACAAATAGAAACATAGAAAATCATCTAGCATGACAGAAATAATACGAAATCATTTTAAAATTATTTTTAAGTAGAACTAAATAATAATAATTATAATAAATACTAATGAAAAAATGAATCGTCAAAAATATAAAAAAAAAATAAATAAATAATCAGATTATTATGAGAAAAGAGAAATACGAATTAATTTGAATGAATGTTTACGAGTAAGAAGTAAAAAATAATTCGTCATCATTGGTGCATTCTCACAATCCGGCAAATTGCATCCGGTCTTCTCTTATTCCAATTCGCAAAGTGTGTTGTGTAGAAAAGAAAGATAAATAGAATGAGATGAGAATGAGAAGAAAATGAGAGAAAGAAGAAGAAGAAGTTTTTTTGGAAGGCGTCACTGTGACGGAGGAACGCCTAAACGTCTCATCTCTTCTTCCTCGTGCTTCCCACCATCCAACCCCTCTCTCTCTCTCTCTCTCTCTCTCTCACACTCTCTCTCTTCTTCAACTTTGAATATTTACATCGGTATATTTAGTCTCTCTGCGCCCACACACTCACATATAATAGTTTATGTCCTTAATCTTTCGATGCTTTTGTCAGAGCACACGAAACAAAATAAATAAAAAAAATATATATATATTAAAAAAAAAAAAAAAAAAAAAAAACCAATACGATGAAAAGACAGGAAAAAATGCAATGAAAAATAAGAAAAAAAAAAATGAAAAGAAAAAAATTGAAGTATAGTAGAATAAAAAGAAAACGAAAAAGAAACAGGGGTAGGTGGTGAGGGGGAAAATAATTTTGATTGAAAAAAAAAATTCAAAAAATTCAAAAAAAAAAAAATATATACAGAAGTAGTATAGGAAGAAAAAAGAAACTGAAAAAGGTGATGGTGGAAAAAGTAATTTTAATTGGAAGAAGAAGAAAAAACACAAAAATAAAAAAGAAACAAATACAATGAAAAGACAGAGAAAGTGACAGAGAGAGAGAGAGAGAGAGAGAGAGAGAGAGAGAAAAATGAACCGAAAAAAACCGAAAAAAAAATTGAAATAAAAATACAAATAAAAAAAAAAGAAGAAAAATCAGTGGGGAGGGAGGGTGTTGGAGAAGGATGAAATAATTTCAATTGAAAGGAAATAAAAAATTTAAAAAAAAAAAAACGATTACGATAAAAAGACAGACAGACAAACAGACAGACAGACAGACAGAGAAAAATGAAAAATAAAATGACAAAAAAAAATATAAAAAAAAACCTGGGGAGACTGGTGAAAGAAAATAATTTCAATTGGAAAAAAGATGTGCAATAAAATGAGAGAAATGATTAAAAAAAAAATGGAAGCCTAAAAGAAGAAGAAAAAAAATGAACAGTGGATGGGAGGATGGTGGTGGTGGTGGTGGTGATGGAAGGGGATGAAATAATTGCGTATTGGTATGAAATATATAAAACGTTTTTTGAGAAAAACCCCGTGCCAAGTTAGGATGACGAACGAGTTTTCTCATGAAACTTACTCTCACGAATGGCTATGACGTCTGAGCTAATTGAGTTGGACGTGCGAATAAAACGACATTTATTTAGTGAACATCTCCTACCATTTCTTCTCCTTTTACCCTCTCTCTCTCTCTCTTTTTCTCTTTCTCACTTTCTTCTTATTCTCGGAGCTTTCAAGTTTATACTAAACGAGCGTTTATATAGAATATATAGGTGCATGGGTTTACGTATATATTTTATATACTTTCTCTCTCTCTCTCACTCTCTTATTCTCTTATTCTCTTTCTGTCTCTCTCTTTCTCTCTCTCTTAGTGTTCTGAAAATAATCTTCGTGAATATATACCACGTGTAAATTAATCGTCATTTTCAGTTGTATTTTCAAGAAACATTTCAAATATCAAATCATTATTCATTCACATTAATAATACATTCATGAACAATTATAAATAATTAAGTTGAAAACTTTTAACCAGTGTTGTACAAATATACAATATATTGGATTTGTTCAAAAAGTACTCAATTATCATTTTTAACCTGACACAATAATTTTGGCATTAGTTGATGCAAATTGGCAAATAACAACACGTGAGGATCGGTTGAGATGTTAAATTTAACAAAATCAACTGTTAATGTCCACCTGAAAGGCCTAGGTTTAATCTCGAAGTGAAAATTGTCTTCATTTTTACAAAAAAGAAAAACGAAATTACTTTTTGAACAAACCAATAGATGTAAATGTTTGTAAAAAAGTTTATTTATTACTGTATTTACAGGATAGGTCAAATTTTCTACGTTAAATTCTAAATGATATTAACACGAACTTACGAAAATGACTACGACTCATCCCATTATCGTTGATTTTAAGCTTCAACTTTCAACACACCTACCTCAACCAACCCCTACTTTCCACCCTATACTCCCCACCCCATCATCCTTTCTTCTACATAAGCCTGAAGAAATACTAATCCTTTTTCAACGGTTGGATAGAATTGTAGTTGTTGTTGTGGTAATGATGATGGTGGTGAGTTGACAGAAAAGTATGGTCGACCAATCAGATCTTCCAGATAAATTCAGATAAATTCAGATAAATTCTTTCAACTGTCTGTCTCTTTCATGTTTTTTTTTTTTTTTAGATTTTTATTTAAAATAGAAGATATCTTTGTAAGATTTGTACTTTATTTACCTGTATCAGGTGAAATTAGATTATTACCATTGAATGAAAGAGATCGTGTCGAAGATGAGATTGTATTTGAATAAGGGTGTCATAGATAAGACAAAAATAAAGAAAGAAATTCTATTTACACGATATTTTAACTATCTCTCATTGTCTTGTCCATTTGAAATTCAACGATCGTTTAAATTTTCATGGGGAGGAACGGGAAGAAAATTATTCCCATGGTAAGTAACTTTCTATGTTAAACAGAAATTGATGATAGGTGTTAATCAGTTTCTTTTTTCTTTTTTCTTTTTTTATTCATTGTTACTACTTTTAGATATCATTGTAAGAAAAAGAAAATAAAATGATAGATAAGATTTTGAATAGAAAGTAGAGAAAGTGTTTGTAATGAATAAGTCACCTTTTTTACGATTTTATTTTATAACAATTATTTTTTATATATATTATAATATAATACATTTTAATAATTAATTAATAAAATTGTTCATAAAATATAATTACAATATTATAATTATATTTTAATATTATTACAAAATTATTTAATTATTATTTAATATGAGAATATATTTATTAATAAATTAATTAATAAATTATAATATAAAATAATAAATATCATTTATAGAATTAATATATTATATGAGTAATAATTAAAAATTATTATCAGAGGACATATTAGTTGTTGTTTTGATTCTGTTTTGAGATCAATTAAAAAATCAAATAAAATAAAATCCATGGAAATTTTCTATAAAAAAAAATACAAAGCAGTACATAGAACAATATTTCAATTAAAAATACACAAAATACAATTACCATTACACACCCTTAATTACACCTTAAAACAAAACTATTATTAAAAAAAAATACTTTTGTTCTATAATATAATCAAAAAATAATTATCAAATACTAAACATATAATATTCTAAATAATTTAAATAATAATAATAATAATAATAATAAGATTTCTATATAAACTACACACATACATCTTGATAAGTTTCCAAAATGAATGGTTCATTTTTGTTACTTACTAAATTCCCTATTACTTCTAGAAATTTATGTTGCAATTGCAAACTTTTAGTCGTTAATATATATATATATATACATAAATAAATATATACATATATATAAATGTATGTAGTACTTAGTATACACATACATTTACATATACATGTATACGTACAAATGTAACATATATTGTATGTTACATACGTGCAAGAGTAAACGGCCGAGTAGAGGTTGCTCTTTGCACCGAAACCAAATTACCGGATCTTAATGGCTCATTCATACTTGTCGCGATATAACTTAACTCGTGATAATAAATCAAGGCGCTCTCTCACAACCTCGAAGAGAAAGAGAGAGAGAAAGAGAAAGAGAGAGAAAGAAACCCCCATTCTAATTCCTCGTTCCATATGAACGCACATTTCCGGAGCTTAGAATGTCTTATTTTCTCATATCAAACAAAGTATATCAATCAAATCGTAAAGACGAAAATGACAATTCTAAAACCTAAATTGTATCCCATAAAAAATATATATATATATATATGATGTATTTAATCCACACATCATACGTTGTATAAAAATTAGACTCGTATATATGTTTATGTGAGAAAAATAATTCATTCATTAATATATTCAATGAGAGTGTATTTTAATATTGTAGACTGTTAGGTTTAGATTTTGATTTGAAAATTATTTATATGGTGTATTTTATTTTATAGTGTTATCATTGGTAGGAGATGTTAATATAAAAATGTATTTTATAATAATGAAAATTGTAAATATTAAAATATAGTATATTATATTATCTTAATAGATATATATAAATTAGGTGTCACGTTGTTTGTCCGCAATGAACTTCTAAATTACTGAACCGATTTTAATCAAATTTTGCACACTGTGTGCAGTTTCATTCAACTTGAAATATAGAATAGTTTATATCTCAATTTATAATCGCAATAAAATATAAAAATATCGTTTATTTAGCGAAAATAATAAAACATATAAAACTATGTTTTATTCACATCGAAAAAAAATAATGTATTATATATTATATATTACATATTTTTATTATATTTTATATTATTAGAGTTTATATTATTATTATTATTATTTTCTATTATTATATTTTATATTATTATATTATTAGAGTTTTATATTATTATAATTTTTAGATTATATAAAATATTATATTATATTATATATTATATATTATATTATTAAAATAGATAGTATATTAATTTATAAATTATATTTTTTATATTATATAAATATATTTATATTATATTAATATATTAATACAGTATATTATAATATTTTATATATATATATACATATAAAATATTATATTATATATTATAGTATATATTACTATATTATATTTTATATTATTGGAATATATTAACTTATAAATTATATTAATATTATATTAATAAAGTATATTCACAAATATTATATATATATATATATATATATATATATATATATATATATATATATATTTATATGAAATGATTAATAATTAATCAAAGCTACACACACAATATGAATAATATTTCAATTGAAAAGTACACTATACACTAAATTTGATTTTTCATATACTATATATATATATTAATTAAAATGTAACCAAAAAATAACTTATAAAAAAGATAATAATTATTATTTTCTTATAATACAATTAATGATGATGTCTGCTTCTGTATTTGTTTTCAACCAAGCGTACATAACTTAAATGTTTATCCAGAGACAAAGATAATGATAATGAATTTTCAATATAGTAATCAATAAGCCAAGAAGGTTTTTTTTAATCTTTGTGAATTTTACATATGAAATAACCAATTCACATTACATAAAATATTATATCACATTATATACACATACTCACATACATATATAAATGAAGCTTCACACACAGATATATGTTTTAATCATTTTATAATAAATAATTCATTGTGAAATCAATTATTTCTATTCAATCATATATTTTATAATTTTTTTTTTTTTTGCTTAAATTGTTAATATAAGTTTAAACAATCTTATTGGTGTTTAATAGAATTCTACAGATCGAGAAAGACATTATTAAAAAAAAAAAAAAAAAAAAGAATTATATGTATTCCTGGATGATTACCCTTAACGCGATTCTGAATTGTCGCCGACTTTTAAATCGAGGTTTCCCCTCTCAGTTGCATTCTCTCGTTCTTTCTCTCTCTCTCTCTCTCTTTTTCTCTGTTTCTCTCTCACGAATGCATTTCTCTGTTGGAAAAGATCGTGCGTGGCATGCGACCTTCGAGTATGGCGCGCGCGATACGCCGGCTACTACTACTATTATAACATTTTAAAACCGTCGAGATCGTACGCTTAAGTGGTATTTATTAGAAGGATCGCAGTACGAGATAAACGACCAAAGTTTCTATTTAAAAGAAAGAAAAACGAAAACTCTAACAAGAAAACTAAAACCAAGAAAAAAAAATAAAAAAATAAAAAAAAAACCAAAACGAACAAGAAAAACGTGAAATGAAGAAATAACGAACTTAAGTATAATATAATCAAAAAATAAACAAAAATATAAATGAAGATACCAAAAAAAGAAAATAGATAAAACAATATAATATTATCTATTATCTTTCTATTAAAAAAAAAAAGAAAAAAATGAAACGAAAATGAAAACCTAAAACGAACAAGAAAACGTATTGGCGGGAGAAGTAATGGCGTCTGTTACTACGCGTGTCAAATGATTTCTAATATTTGAAATCAAAAAATTGATTGATGATTTTTATCGTTACGATGTTAAAAATTTTGGAAGATAAGAAAGATAAAAGATAAAAAAATGGGTTGTTAATAACGTGTTTAATATAATTTAATTAAATTAATTGAATTATTGAATAATAATAGAAACTTTTGTTTTTGAATTTTGAGGTTAACAAGCGACATTACTTACTGATCCACCTAATATAACGTAACCAAAAGAAAAAGAAAAAGAAAATAAAATAGAAATAAAAATATTTAAAAAAATAAAATACATAAATTAATATAATATTATTTATTATATTTCTATTAAAAAAAAAAAAAAAAATGAAACGAAAACGAACAATAACAAAAAACAAAAAAACAATAAAAAATAAAGAAATAACGAAGTATAATCTAACCTAAAAAAAAAAAAAAAATAGAAATGAGAATACTAAAAAGAAAAATACATAAAACTTAAATACATAAAACAATTATCTACCTCACCCCCTTTACCCATTTAACCCTCCTACACCTTCGTTCCTTTTTCTTTCTCTTTCCTTCTTTCTTTTTTTATTTATATTTTTATTTTCATTCTTCTATTTCTCATCTCTTCAAGTATTCCTAGCTAGTATTCTAATGCTATTGATAGAACCCCATAGACTTCTCCCTCTCTCTTTCCCTTTCTCTTCCTATGGGTTATTCTCTTGAAGGGGAAAAAGAAACCAGATTTTTTTCCAGAAATATGTAAAAGTGGTGCCCACAGAGTTCACGAGCTTTAAAAACCTAAAAATAAAAATGAACCATTCGTGTGTCTTTTTGGTTACACTCAAAGTAATTCTATCTTGTTTCTTCCTATACTTAAAACACCAACACGACACATCCACAAACACACACACACACGCACATACATACTTACACAATATATGCATTAATACATATACATTTTATATAAATATATTAACGAAGAGAAACAGGAGGAGTCACATTAATATCCACGTCCATGATCACGTCTGGGTAAGAACGGGGAGACAGAGAGGGATGAGAGGGGGTGTAACTGCATAGACTGAAAACGAAAACGGAAGCCCTATTTATTTATGGGTGTTACACCCCTGAAACTAAAGTAGGGTGTTGGGCACGCGCCATCGAGAGGTTTTACCTTCTTCCTCTTTTCTATCTTACACACACACCCTCGTTTTGACTTTCTCCCCCTTTTCTTTTTTCCTTCACCCTCTATCGAGTATTATCTCTCTCTCTCTCTCCACACTTTTACACACATACATTCTTTCATTCAGTTTCTTTTGCTTACGCACGCGTGTCAAGTATTCTTTCTTTTTTTCTTTTATACACCCACCTTTCGAAACACTCTTACACATATATATGTGTGTGTGGATGGAAGGTTCTAAACCCTCGAGAAACATGTTCTAACACAATGAACCAAAGCTCTAACACATAAGTAAACTTTTTATGTGTATACCCTTCATTATATTATCCCACCTACACTTAATCTCATTTTTACACCTTCATAATAATAATAATAGTAATCTTTTACAGCAAATCGAAAAATTGCAAGCAAAATAAATACGATTAACCAATGAAGTGATTTTATCTTTCTCATCTATAGAAAATCAGGAACGACTTTATACGTTCTGGTAATATAAATGGGTGCACGATACCAAACGATCACGTTTCAAGAACCAATAAGATACATTTATTCTTGAAAATTCTATGGGAAAACCGGTGTGTAAGAGTAGGGGGTGAGGGTGATGGGGATACGTTTAAAATTAAATGAATCGTTTGTCAAATTCGTAAAATTACATTCTTCTTTTCAAAAAGAAAAAAAAGATTGTTCTTCTTTCAGAAGTGAAAAATGAGTTTGAAAAAAAGAAAGAAAAAAAAAAGGTAATATTTTCATTCTTCTAATGAGAAACAAAACAAAAACAAAAAAAATAAAACAACAGGAAAATCAAATTTCATAAATTTTGATTCTTATGGTAAAAAAATAAAAAGAAAAATAACTAAAACAAAAAGGAATGCATTTAATTTCGTAGGAAAAGGAAAGGAGATCAGGGGGTAGTAGGGGATGGACAGACGTATGACACATTAATCAAATTGAAGGTTAGAAATATTGAATTGTTTGAAAGAAAACGAACCCAGGGTGCTAGGAGGCTGCTGGTAGTTCGAAGCTTTTGAAAGAAAAGAAAAAAGGAAAAAAAATGACGTGACAGATAAAAGGTGACCAAATCCAATTGGATTTTTGACCATTACTATATATATATATATACTATGGGTGCCCTGCCACGCGTTGCTGTGGCTCACAATCAGTCCGATACACGAATTGCCTTATACCACCATCTGTTAGAATCTTATCGAACTAACAGAGATAATCATGACTCTTTGTTAATAAACAAATAATTCGCGATTAATAAAATAATATTGCGATTATAAATTGAGATATAAACTATCCTATCTTTCAAGTTGCATGAAACTGTATATAGTGTGGAAAATTTGATTAAAATTGGTTCAGTAGTTTAGGAGTCCATTGCGGACAAACAACGTGACACGTAATTTAATACAATATATTAATATTAAATATAAAATAAATATTAAAAATTATAATTGTAATAAATAAATTACCAATATAATTAATATACATTAAAAATTATATTATAATTATAATAAATATTAAATATATATATATATATATATATATATAAAGTTTGCTACAAGAAGTGAAGAATTTGTGACCCTTGTTAAATATGATGAAAAGACAAAAGGATTGATTTTTCATGCGTCATTTGACAAAAGCTAGCAAACGACGAATGTCATGAAGAAAATTGCATTCGTACTAGAAAAAGAGAAAGAGAAAAATTGAAAGAGAATCAAAGAGAGAGAGAGAGAGAGAGAGAACAGATAACCAATGGGTATGGTATTGTGTCGTTTGCGACGGCGTGGGCAGATTGTCAGAAAAAGACCTGGAATGAGAGAGAGAGAGAGAGAGAATGAAAGATTGAGGACAGGGGATGAGGGGGTTAGTTGAGAGAAGAAGGTGAGGGTGAAGGAAAGAGAATATGAAAGGGAAAAAAAAAAAGAAAGAAAGAGAAAGAGAAAGAGAGAGAGAGAGAGAGGGAAAGTGAGAACACATGCAGCTGCGGGGGTGTCTGGGTCTTTCGAGACAGCTGCATATGTGCGGGAGGATCCGGCTGACCATTGGTAGAAAAGGACAGAAAAAAGAACATACCGTATAAGAGAAAGAGAGAGAGAGAGAGAGAGTGAGTTGACCATTGGCTCTCTTGGAGCATTGTCCATCGTCGTTGAAGCTGGCCCGTGCCCATTAGAAGGACGCAGGGTCGCCAATTCCCATTGACAGAGTCCTTCGGGCTTTTCACCATTATTCACCATTATTATTGTCGATCTATGTCCTTTTCCACCAGATATTACTACTACTACTATTACTAATACTACTAATACTAGTACTATCACTGTTAATATTACTTCCATTCAATCTTATGGTTAGATATAATAAATTCTTCACGTATTTTATTCGTTAATGTCACTTATATTACATTCTAAAACGAATATTATTTATAATATAAGCTTTATGGTTTTTTTTTTTTTTTTTAAATATATTTTAATATTATAATGTAATAATTATTATTACTACTACTACTGCTATTATTATTATTAATATTACTTCAATTCAATCTTATGGTTAACTATAATAAATTGCATGAGTATTTTATTCATTAGTGTCACCTATATTACATTAAAATAAATATTATTTATAATATAAGTTTTATTTTTATTTCAAATATTTAATATTAAAATATAATAATAATAATAATAATAATAAATTGAATTTAATCGAATTAATCAATTTTGCTTAAAAAAAATTTCACATTAAATGTAATATTATTTTCTTCGTTATAATTATCATCGCCCACGAGATTTATTTACATTTATTATTATTATTATTATTATTCTTATTATTGTGTTAGAAATCGGGTTATTGTGACATGTAAATGCATTAATGTACGAGTAGCATGCACGAATAAAATAGAATGTTTAAGTTCAGTCGGTTACAATCGATTCTAAAGTTGTTTTCTATTAGATCGTAAATTTCCTAATATATAATTAAACTCGAGCTAGTAATATATTTCGAACAAAGGAGAATGTTTAAAAGTATGTTATAATAAATTTTGTAATAAACGAAATATATAACTCGTCAATCCTATTCGTTAATTCAATCTTGTCATAAATAGAAATTTAACGGGTGAGATGATTGTTTAAACTAATAATATTATTAATTTTTATCCAAATTTTTTATCCAATTTTATAACATATGAAATATAATAAATATATACATACGTATATACACATATGTTATAATTAACACTTTATTGTTATTTTTATTGTTTTTGCGGGTTTTTTGGTTTTTTTAATTCAATCTTTGACACAACTTCACTTCTTGTTCAAACCTCGTTCATATTTCTCATTGCTCTCAATTTGAGTTCACATGATTTTGTCGGCAGTTCGTTATATTGGCACGATTATTATTATTATTATTATTATTATTATTATTATTATTATTAAGATTAATACTACACGGTTCGCGGGCTGTTGTCGTAAAAACCGTCCCATAAAAAAGAATCAGAGGGGCCCCTTCGGGGTCTAAATTTTAATAAGCGTCTTTCTTCCTTCCTTCTCTCTTTCTCTCATTCTCTCTCTCTCTCTCACTCTCTCTCTCTTTTTGAATCTAAAGCCGAAAAGAAAGAAGAAATAAAAAAAAAAAAAAAATGAACATTAGTCCAGTACTCGTACCAATGGCACGAGTGGGTGGTTGGTGGTGGTAGTGATGGTCCTTTAAAAAAAAAAAAAACCAACACTATACTATAGTATAGTCTTTGTGAAGTGCCATTGGTCGAATAACCCTCTTTCACCTACTCACCTACGTCCCTCCCACCCCCTCATCTTCCCCCCTCCCTAACCCACTTGAGCGTTTTCATTATCGCACCTTTCGTCACGCCGAGTTAACACGGCTCGTGAACTCTTCATCTATAATTTCTTTTTATTATATTTTACTTTTTACTTTTTTTTTGTTCCTTCTTCTTCTTCTTCTTCTTCTCAAATTATTCTCGTAAACCTAACCAGTAACTTTAAGTACAGGTTAAATGCAGTATAAGTTAAGGTCCATTAACAAGCATGGTTAATTTTACTTCGATTTATCGATTTGATTTGCTATGGAATGTTTCATCTATTTTTAATGAGACTTTCTGAACCCACCTTCCTCCCCCCCCCCTGCCCCCCTAACCAACCAACCAAACACCCCCCCCCTCCTCGTTTTTTCCCTTTTACTACGGGCTTTTATTTTTGTTCTCTCTCTCTCTCTTTCTCTCTCTCTCTTGAAAGATAACGAATGAGTTTTTTAACGATTCTATATCCTACTTTTATCAATTTATACGCTTTTAAACGAATTACTGTAATATAGTATTACTATATATATATATATTAATTTAAACAATTTCAAAGATATTAATTATTTATTCAAAGAAGTATAATAGTTTAATAGTTAATAGTATATTTCAATTTATCTTAATTGAAATTAACCCTTTGCAGCAGTTGGAATTATAAGTCAATTTTGTTTTTAGCAAATTCCAATGTTTTTAAAATATTTAATTTAAAATTTACTTTAAATATATTATAATATATGTATATATTAATATAAACAATTTCAAAGATATTAATTATTTAATCAAAGAAGTATAATAGTTTAATAATATATATGAATTTATCTTAATTGAAATTAACCCTTTGCACTTGGAATTATATTTCAATTAAGTTTTCAACAAATTTCAATGCTTTTTAAATATTTGTGTGTGTGTGATTGAAAATTTACTTTAAATATAGTAATTGAAATATATTGTAAAAGAAGAAATAAATGTTCAAATAAATATGTGTCCAAATAAAATGTCCATTTTATTTTCATTATGTTATATTTTTGTAATTTTCAAAATTATGATATATCCTTTGATGTTAAAACCAATGTCGAGTTATACTCGACATAGAAGTGCAAAGGGTTAAACGTGATACTTGAAACAAAGTGTATTATATTTATAATTCAAAAGGAAGTTTAACAACAACTGTAATTTTCTTTGAAAGTACCTCAAAGTTGTTGTTGTTGTTGTTGTTGTTGTTGAATGGTTCAGCAAGTGAACATTGTTTCTAGGCACAACTTTAAACGTCGTTTAACTAAAGGGTCAATCTGCTGGTACTAATATACCCTACACCATCTCTCACATGCCTATATAATAGATTACCTTAAGTGCATTGGAAAATCGGTCATTGGTATTTGTAACCCTATTTACGAGGTGTATTTAGATAAGATTGTGCATATATAATACATGAACGAATGAATTCTTTATTTCTATCTATTTATCTTCTATTTTGTTATCTTATCTTTTAACTAATCATTCCACTTTGTCAATTTATTCAAAATGAGATCAAGTTCACAATGTGTTTTACAACGATTTATGATAATTCATGAATTGTCGTATGTGTCGTTTCATACATTTTTATATGTAACAAATGTGAATTATTACAAATTATGATTAATAATTTATTTTATTATTATTACTATTATTTTTATTATTATTATTATTATTATTTTATTTAGAAATTGATTCAACCGAAATTTCATAATTTTATTTCTATTTTCATTAACATGTTAATACAAATTTTATAATAATTATTAATTTGCATTCAGTAACTGGAAAGTTCATTGCAACAAATACCAAATCACGCCAGTTAATTATAATATATATTATATAATTATATTAAATTATTATATTAATTATTAATAAAATAAATAATTTAATAATACAATTGAAAAATTATTAAAAAAAAATCTATAACAAAAAATTATTAAAACAAATGTATGTGAAATTTAAAATAAGAAATTTAATTCAACTCGATGATCATCTTAAAAAAAATAATTTTCTTTTACATACACTCATAAACCTCATATACATTATACATAAGTATATATATATATAAGTATATGATGAACGATATGCGTGAGCTTTTCAAACGAAAGAGAAAGAGGTAGAAGAAGAATAAGAATAAAAATAAGAAGAACAGGGCTAGGTCGTTTATGACGAACGTTGAACGAGCAATTAAATTGTTTCCGCGGGCTAAGATTACTACGGTCAACGATCCGACCATTATTTCCATAGAGAGGCTGTTAACCTTTCACCTTTCGAAGGCCGACCCGACTAAGATAGGTCTGAATAAATCGTTCTCGTAACTGTACGATCGGTTCTTATGGTTGCTACTTACTACCTCTTCAACAACTTGAAAAAAAACCTTTAAAACGAAATCACTCTCTCTCTCTCTCTCTCTCTCTCTCTCTCTCTCTGGTCTCTGTCTCTCTCTTTCTATCCTTATACATTTAAAAAACACTTTTTCCTAACAACTACATTACACGGTTTAACTAAATAACATACCATTATACCATTAGAGTTGTAAATAATTACAAACACGTTAATGGGGTGGTAACCTTATCATTAATACTATTATAGATATATATATATATATATCTTTTAACACTAAATGCATTAAAGTTTCTATGCACTAATATAATTAACAAAAATACATGTCAAAGCTTATCAAAAAGATTTATATACATATATATATACTCATTGATGACAAACGTTGTTAATGATCACGTCAACCAAAATGATAAAACAAATACAACTGCATTAACTTACCTAAAGATTCTTTCGTTAAAGCAAAAAGTGTGAAAAAGAGGATATTCGGTTTTTTGATTGGAGATAAAAGAAAGTAAAAAAAAAAAAAAAAAGAAAAAAGAAGAAAAAAAGAAGGTGAACGAAACGGTTCTAAGGAATGTCAGGGGCGAGTCGTCGTAACATGAAATAACGTCGTAGCGGTAAGATCTCCATAAAGTAGAAAACAAAGAGGTGAGGGCAAGCAAAATCAGGGGAGTGGGGAGGAGGGAGGGAGGGGGGAGAAAGAAAGAAGCTCCACGAACATATTCTCGAGTATGGTTCCTTGGGATTACAAATAACGATAAATATCCCCCTTTTCTCGGTGGGGAGATGCTCGGGGCAGGTAACATTAAAACCCTCTCACACTACGTGTTGTACCCGTGAATTGGTGTAGCTAAAGGGAAGGGTTGGGAGATGGGGAAAGGGAAGGGGGTAGGGGCTATATCCTACGGGCAAGTTTGCGCGAGAGGAACGATCATGATTCCGGCCGGAGCAAAGATAAGGGCTTCGCGTATGACATGCCCAAGCTCCCTCCCTTCTCCTCCTGTCCCCACTCTTTTTACTGGAGCCCTAGCTTCACCGGACCTCGGCCTACAAGATTACGTTCCTCTCTCTCTCTCATTCTCACTGTTACTTCTTTCTTTATTTTCGAGGGAAATACTTCTAAGTTGGAATCCATAGCATGCTCAGTTGTGTGCTCCGTGCTTGTAACCCGAAAGGGGAAACCGATTCGATGCGATCGAGCATCGATCGACCTTCTTTATTCATTTGCAAACGAATAAATAAATGCCTTCCTTGGGACATAGGGCCCCAAGCTCTCCAATGGCATATAGGAAAGGTTTTACTCCTTTCTTTCTCTGTTTAACTCTCATTTTTTTCTCTCTCGGTGCCGTCGATAAGATAGGACCATGTAAATCCGCAGGTTACTTAACAGATCGCCGAAGGATCTTGGAACGCGAACCACCCACCCACCAAAAGGACTCTCTTTCTTTTACATGCACGATATTTTATTACACGATATTTATACCGGAGCGTTTTCTTTCACCCTTCCCTTTACCTCTCGTTCCCCTCAACTTTCTCAACGTTTTCGGACCGAAGATAGGAAACCCTGAGTAACCACGTTCATTCTCCCTTTAGGTACCTTGTCGATCGTTCAGCTTTTCAATCATTCCATCACGGTCGTATATCTAAAACCCTCCCCTACCATCATCCCCATGAACACGTTTAATACTAATAGGAACGATAAAGTTGCTATGACGTTTCTAAACCCTTTGCAAACTTTTGTTGTTTCTTTTATTTCATTTCTAACAGATAAGTAAATCCAACGATGTATGTTAAAGTGTCCCTTATCTATGAATGTATTTTTTGTAACGATGAATCGCGAATAACTCGTCAAGAACAAAGGAAGCCGTTCATACTTTCATACGTAAGTTCATTCGTCCGATCGAAAAAGCCCAGCATCGCGTTCTCGATTACAAATATGGCAATCGCAATGGAGGGAGGCCTCCATCTTGCAATTTAGCGTCTACCAGAAGATAGATTAACCTCGTGGTAACCACGGCCACGTACCACCACCACCACCTCCTTCCTGTATCTACCTCCACCTCCTTTATCCAGTACCGGGCCGCCCTTTACTTTCGAGCCTCCCCCGCACATGCACAAAAGTATAATAATCTACTCTCTAGCCCTTTCTCCGTTGGTTCCCCCTTAACTGACTGGAGAGAAACAGAAAGAGAGAGAGAGAGAGAACCTTCCGCTAACTCGCGCCAACTACCTCCCTCCCACCCTAACTCCTTCCCCTACCTTCGAGTCCGCGAGCCTTGCCGAGGGCGCCAATGGAGGGGAAGTTGGCGTGCACCGAGCTCTTTGAAATAGGGTGGGGGTGGTACTGTTTAATAGTAATGGTAATTCTGATAGTAGTAGTGATGGTATTAGTAGTAGTGCTTCATTACACGCCACACCAACACCTCTCTTCTACTCCCCACCCCCACCCCCAATAATACGTGCATTCGTTCAACGAGAAAGTGTGCATTCGCATGCACGCGCGATATACGCCGCAAGAAGAGTATATGCACAGAGAGAGTGAGAGAGTGAGATAGCATATTAGGTATGTAGGCATTCCGTACGATCGCAAACGAGAGAGGGCGGTCCGAGGAGACAGGTGCGAGCCAATCACGAGCTGCCACGTGCAAATTCCCTCGCTTCGAGCTTCTTACTCTTCCTTGGGTTCTCTTTTCACTTTTCTATCCATCTCTCTCTCTCTCTCTCTCTCTCTCTCTCTCTCTTACTCACTCTCACTGTGTCTTACCCTTTCCTTTTCCACCTTTGTCTTCTTCTTCTTCAACTCCCTTCTTCTCTCTCTCTTACTAGTACTATTATTTCAACTACCACCCTTTCCTTCACCACCTTCTTCTTCTTCTTCGTATACTATATACCTTAACCCCCCCCTACCCCGTTCATCTTTCTACTCGCCACTACTGCTGCTGCTGGCTGCTGGCTGCTGCTGCTAACTTATTTAAACAAGACTCGACCCCGTCACTACGAATACGAATCCCTTTTGTATTCAGCACGAATGCGCCGTGACTCGTCGCGACTCGAAACTAACGAGAGCAACGACCCCCACGGCCCGATCCATCCTTCTCTCCTCTCTTCAGTCATTACTTTTATCGACCAGCCAACAGCAGACCCCTCCTCAGGTCCCCCCCCCCCATCCCAACGACGACGACCTTGCACTCGAAGAAAAAGAATTTAACCAAATGGACCACCCTACTCTTGTATATATATAATCACACACTGTATATTTCACTTGATTTGTCAAATATCGTTGTCTTGATTTTACTAATCCCTTTTTGGGGTAAATTGTGACTGGAATTGTTTTTTGTTTTCAAGAAAGTACAATAACTTTTATTTTCTGATTCATTTGTAGATGAGTTGTGACTGGGATCCTTTTTCTTTCCAAGTAACATAACGAATAAACAACGTAACAACATCATTCGTAAGGGTCAAAATATTGGTTGAAAAGGTTGAAGAAAGGAGACACATTGTCCAAACGTTCACGATAGATCCCAAACTAGATACCTAAGCCCCTTTTTTTTCCTTAAAGAATAGTCAATATAGATCGTCTATCACCGGAGGCCCGTTTCAGGCAAATTCGTAGTTTCGAAATGTATGTGTGAGTCCTCTGAAACAGGAAACACTACGGACAAGCTGTTGCTGCTGCTGCCAGCGAGACCGTCTTACGTGAAATATGACTTCCGACCCATTATCGCATTGTTGCCCATTCGCGGACACCCGACGAAGAAGTCAGTTTTAGTTGGTTGGTTTGTATTGGGTCTGTTAAAATTTTCTACATGTTAAAGAACCGACGAAGAAGACGACGACAGCTCCCCCCTAACCCCTGAACAAACCTAAAGAAAAGGAAGAGAAAGAAGGAAATATAATAATAAGAATAATAGAAGAATCCTACTTGTAAATGTTACCTTTCCTGATCCCAATCAGAATTATAATAATATGATTTATAAGAAGGCCCTAAAATCAGATCGATTTTTCAACAAAATCATTTGTCGAACTATTGTCGACATGACAGATGGATACAAAAGAAGGAAAAAGATGATCCAGTTTTAGAATTCCTATCCTCGTCATCAGATTTTTCTAAAATTGAAAAAATATGAGTTCATATAAAGAAGACGAACACGAAATAAATTGTGAAGGGAATTGTATATTTTAAACGAGTTCACAGTTCGGCCATTATTATCGTTTAAATGGAAAGATGACGGTGCTGCCTAGTTCAGAATTAAACCTAATTGTAAGATCGAAGCTCAGAAGCCTTAGGAAGTGCCGATGTTCGCACTCGATAACGCTTAATCGCGTTAATGCTATTTCGCACACGGGAAACGGATAAGCCGGCGACGTCCTACCTAGTTATGATTCCCTGTTGTTGGCTTATCGCGAAGGAGGCCTACGATAGGAGGAGGAGTTGACTACATAACCGAGTCCCAAGAAATCTCGTAAAATCGCGTGGGTGTGCTGCTTGCTTGATCGTAATTCAGAAAAAGAAAGAAACCGGTGGGGGGAATGAGAGAAACGTAAAGTAAGAAAAGAAAACATCAGCAATGAGAGAAAGAGAGACAGAAAACGAGTTAACAATGCAGAGAATCGCGTGGGTGGTAAAAGCGCAAGGGTGCATAGGAACACGGCGGCGGTATAATAATTAATAACTCGTCGGTGAGTGGCTAACGCAAGCGCCGCCCCTTTTCCCCTGATTTATGAACCGCACCGCCTCCCTGTCATAACCGAAGCAACGTCGTCGAGTCGTGTGTGTTTTGTATGCGTGTACGCTGATGCCCACGGTTGCTGATGCCGGCTGCTACCTCCACTTACGAAGTGATGGTAGTAGTGGTGGGTGGTGGAGGAAGTAGAAGTAGAGGTGGAGGATCCATCTGGTGGTGGTAGTATACCTCTACTACTTCTACTACTACACTGCTGGGTGCTGCTGCTGCTGCTGCTATCGATGGTGGTGGTGGTGGTGAAACTGATGGTGGTGGTGGAAACTCGCGCGGATAGTGGGACGCCACCACGATCGCTGGCGATCCCAACGAACAACCCAATGTGGTGGGGATGAGGTTGCCGGCGTACAGCAGCAGCAGCAGCAGTGGGTATTGCGCGATCCTACCACCTATGCCCAGTCTGCTTCTTTACCAAGCGATCAGTCGGTTTTCGTCCTTGCTGGATGACACCGGTCGTAACACAAACCCGTCGCTGCCGCGTCGTTCTCTCGATCGTTACGAGTTATAGTAGATACTGAACGGAACACTTCATATTCCTCCCCACCATCAACTTCTGATCATCATCCGTTTTTCCTCTTACTATTTCTTCTCCTTTCTGTCAAAGATCTTTGCTGCAAGTTGGCGCTCTTTACAAAGAGAAAAAGAAAGTGAAAGAAAGAAAAAGAAGAAGTGTGACCTATAAGAATTATACAAAGAAGAAGAAAAAAAAAAGGAATTCCACACCTACGCAAAGGAACCCAGACATTTTTCAACTTTATTCTTGGGTCAGACCGTGAAGTGCGAGTTACACGAATGCCGAGCGGAAGTGAACAGTGAACAACACGGCGGCGGCCGTGGATAAAGTGGATGAGGAGGAGGACGGGGGGGTAGGGAGGTGGACCAGGTGGAAGTGGTGGTGGAGACAGTAAAGGAGTAGGTGGGTTTCAAATAGTTGAAGAAGGAAAGTGTTTTATTTCTACGACTTAAACGTCATGCAACTCATGCGATGGAGCATAACGCGTCGCCTGGAGTGCCGTGGTGGCATTAGGCAATCATCTCAAGAGAAAAGCTGCCAACAACCTGCGACAAGGATTTATTCCGGCGGCCGATCCTCCTCCGGTACGGAACACACACATACACACACACAACATATAAAGAAACGAGAGCGCAGCAAAGCTTTGTTAAATGGAGGGAGTGCGTTCCTTCTTTTCTTTGACCTTTTTTTTTTTTGTTAGATGTCCCCATTTTAAGTTAGAGGATGATCTGTCGCGACTGATCTTACTTGGAAAAGTGTTTTTTTTTTCTTCTCTGACCTTTTTTTTTTCTCAAAAACTGGCCCTTTGCTACTTTCTTTACGAGAACACGTGAGTCGGATGCTTTGAAATGTTGAGGGGGGAGTGTGAGACATGGACAGTGTATCGTGGGTGCTGTAATCTTTTTTTTGTATTCCTCTCTTATTTTTTAGAAAAGAAAAATGTGCTGTGATGACATGAACAAGAACAACGTTGGGTGTTCTGTTGAATTTAATGACAGTTTAAAAGATTCGATTAGGTGAACCGTTAGAATAGTGAACAAACGTACACATATAATTATAGACGATTAGAATAGTAATGTTTATAGTATTGGTCACTTTGAACGCGTGATTGACTTGAATTATTGTTTTTTTATTAAGCAAATGGTGTGAAAGATTAATCGTGAGCTATTGCTACTGCTTAACACTTCGAGGAAAGAATACTAATAAGCAAACTTTTACATTTTTTTGTTGTATCATTGACACAAATGGGAAATGGGCCCTCTTCGGTCGGTAGATCCAATCGTGTGTTCGTGGAAAAAAAATGTGTGTTTCAAATTGTTGAATAAACGGATAACCCAATCGATCGTACCTTTCATTTCAAACGTGAACATCCAAACGAAATGTTTTAAACGAACTACGAAGCCACGTTTCTCTCTCTCTCTCTCTCTCTCTCTCTCTCTCTCTCTCTCTTCTCTCTTTCAGTTTTATACATTTTACCCGACGCGTGTGTTGCGATAAAAGACTACGACGATTCCGCCGACGTGCTCGAGAAAATATTTATCTATATACTTACTTCATTTAACATGCTATCACGGTTGCAATGTATGTCCTGAATATAATATGAAACCACAAGTTATCGTTTTGCTAACGTCCTTGATGTACGTTCACGAAGTGAAACTTAAAAAAAAAAAAGAAAATAACCTGCAGTCTACGATTGCATAAACATTTTTGCAAATAAATAATTGAAATTTATCAGAAGAAAAAAAATGATAGATGTTGAGAAGAAACAATGAAGATCGCGTAAGTTAAATGGTAATGGTTTGAATTTTTTTGTTACAGGGGAAGAAAATGATTTCACATCGGACGGTGAGGAAAGCGGCGGCGGTGGTGGAGGAGGAGACGAAGCTGTTGATCTTACAGCAGCCCGAACGCATCATCACGGAGAGGATGATGAGAAGGATCAAGAGGATCCATTGGATGAGGACGAGGATGGCGTTGACGAGCAAGACGAACAGGAGGATGACGAAGAAGGCACGCGAAAACAAATGCATCATAGACAGGATGCAGAAAATAATAATAATTTCGTTGAGGGTGGTGCGAGTAGCGGGATCTTTCCACCGGCCGGTACTAGTCACGTCACACTCGAAGCCCTTCAAAATACGAAAGTGGCCGTCGCTCAATTCGCGGCAACTGCATTATCTGGCGGGGCGGACAGCGAGGCGGCCTTACAGGACTTGGCCCTTTTGCAAAGTACCCTTTACACGCTGCAACATCAGCAGGTTTTTCAATTGCAGCTGATAAGTCAGTTGCAACAACAATTGTCAATAACTCACAATCAATCGTTGCCGCAATCATCGACGGCCGAACCGTCCAACAACAGCAAGGAAGCTTCGCCGTCTCCCGTGCTGCATCCAAAAGCAATATCCACGCTAACCTCGCCGACGTCCTGCCAATCACCAAGCAGTAGTAGTCATCGGCAACAAAGTTCGCCGGCACCGGCAACGCCTAATCTGGCCCAAGAACGGCCTACGCCTAGTAGCAGTGCTTCTCCTCTCAATTTGCCGCTACAAGCTACGCCTAACGTCTCCTCGAGCGTACCAACGACGAGTAATAATAGTAGCAGTTTAGCATTGTCCCATCAAATGCCACCGCTATGCTCTATAAGTTCCTCGTTGGCGTCCTCGATAATAACCAATACGGATCCACCGCCGCTACACGAACCGAACACCCTCGAAATGCTACAAAAACGAGCTCAAGAGGTTTTGGACAATGCCAGTCAAGGACTACTCGCTAATAACCTCGCGGACGAGCTCGCCTTCAGGGGTGGCAAGGGTTCTCGGCTTTCGCCTTACGACTCGAAATCGGGGGGCAGCAGGGGAGAGCATTTCTTCAAGCACCGATGTCGTTACTGCGGCAAGGTTTTCGGCAGCGACTCGGCCCTACAGATCCACATACGATCCCATACAGGTGAGCGACCCTTTAAATGCAACGTCTGCGGCAGCCGATTCACAACGAAGGGAAACCTCAAGGTCCACTTCCAGAGACACACGGCTAAATTTCCGCACGTTAAAATGAACCCGAATCCCGTCCCCGAGCATCTCGACAAGTTTCACCCGCCTCTCCTTCAACAGATAGCCTCGGGTCAAAGGCCGATGCCGTCTACGCCACCTCCGCCTCCTCCTTCGCATCATCCACCCCCGTTTCATCCAGCAGCTACGGCCCACGGATTTCTCCCTCCTCAGCCACCCCTGTCTATACCTCTCACCTTATCCGGAATGCCATCCCTTTACCGTTCTCCCCTTATTAATCCTCGCGACGACCAGGAATTACCGGAAAACTTGAGTAAACCGCCCGTAACCACGGTACCGACGGCCACCTCGCCCCTTTCCCCGGCTGCTCTATCCAACTCCCATCATTCCTCCTTCCACGATAATCATCAACAACAGCAGCAACAGCAGCAACAACAGCAGCAGCAACAACAGCAGCAACAGCAACAACAGAAACAACTTGAGCAAGAGGAAATTAAAATGGAGCAGCGTTCACCCCTTCAGGAAAGATACCAGCAACGACCTACCAGCAGAGATGGTACCGATAGAATAACGCCGAAGAAAGAACCCGAGGACACCGAGGAACCAGTCGAAGAAGAGACCGAAGATTTCGAAGAAACGACAAGGCGATATCTCGCTTCTCCTCCCTCTTCGGTAAACCCACCCTCCCAACCTCAAACCTATGAAGATTGTAGTATGGATAGTAAGATAAGTGGCAGATTGGAGGCCGATGGTGATATGGAGGTGGATGAGGAGACCGAGGAACAACCGGAAAATCTTTCTAGTCGAGGTACGGCCGGTCGTTTGCCTCAACAAATCGTCGCCTATCCAGGAGCATCACCGGCCAGTAGCAGTGCGAGTAGCGGAAGCGTTCAAACATCTTTCGCTGGGATTCTATTCCCTGGGCCAACTAGCATTCATCAAATACCCCATCATACCGTCGCAAACGCTACCGTCGCGCCAACCGTTTCGGCGACCGAGATGATCGTCGATCCATCCAAGGATCCAGCGATATACTCGAGTCTTTTACCAAGACCTGGAAGCAACGACAATTCCTGGGAGAGTCTTATAGAAATAACGAAAACGTCAGAGACATCGAAACTGCAACAATTGGTCGACAACATAGAACACAAATTGACTGATCCAAATCAATGCGTAATATGTCACAGAGTATTATCTTGCAAGAGTGCACTGCAAATGCATTATCGAACGCATACGGGGGAACGTCCTTTCAAATGTAAAATATGCGGACGAGCTTTTACCACTAAAGGTAATCTTAAAACCCATATGGGCGTACACCGTGCTAAACCCCAGTTAAGAGTGTTTCATCAATGTCCCGTTTGTCATAAAAAATTCACGAACGCTCTCGTACTACAACAACACATACGTCTGCATACAGGCGAGCCAACAGAGCTCAGTCTGGAGCAGATACAAGCTGATGAAGTGGGTGAACTCCCTCCGGGTTACGCGCATCATCCGTTAGCTACCTTCCTACCTCAAGTATTTCCACCGATTCATCCGTCGAGCTCGGGTTTCACTTTAGGATTTCCACCTTCCCGACAACCCCCCATTGAACGGCAACTTCCGAAAAACGATGCCGATCTTAAAGAAGAATCCCAATCACATCAACATCAACACCAACTTCACCATCAACCCGAACAACATCATCAACTTAATCAGCATCAACTTAATCAACCACCACCACCACCACAACAACAACAAAATCAAAACCTACAACAACAACAACACCAACAGAGATACATGGACGAACATAACGAGGAAGTGGAAGAGCAAGAAGACGAAGAGGAAGATCGTAGGGAGGATGACGAGAGGTGCGAGATCAATCGAGACAGGTGTATACAGGATACGGAAGAAGAACAGGATCATGAGACTGAAGAAAGCGAACAAAGGGAAATATCACCGTCGAATTTTTCTACGTCATTGGTGGCATTGGAAAATCAAGTACGAACTATAACAACAACAGCTATAGGTACGGGATCAAGTGTCCTTGCTAGATCACCAACGTATCATCGTTACAACGGTAGCGAGAAAAGCAATAGCCCTCCAAGTGGTGCAGCACCCCTTGATTTAACCCCACGAGCTTCTTCTACACCTGCATCAGTGTCGTCAGCAGCAACACCGCCACCCCAGACAACGACGACACCCCATCACGCGCCGCATCCTTTCGGAATGTTCGCAGGCCTCTTGCAGACGGTCTCCTCGCCATCCACCAGCACAATGGGTTCCTCGTCCAGCATAAACAGTGTTACTTCGATGAATACCGTCCCACCACCACCTCCTCCTGGCAGCAGTGCCACTGGACCACTAGCATCTTTGACATCATCCGCAGTACTTGCTGCTACGTCGACATACAATCCGCTCGGCCTAGCTGTAGGAGGGCCAGCAGGTAGGCGCTGCTAGCAACAGGACGAGCTGCAGTTCCTGCTACACCTTCCCTCTTATTTATCATATATCCGACGATGATGATGATGATGATGATGATGATGATGATGATGATGATGATATTATCGATATTTATCACATCTTTTCTTTCTTCTCTTCTTAACATTTGACGACAAATCTACTCTCATATCCCCCATTTATTCTTTCCAATGATCATCGTCTCCCCCATCACTTGCTTTTGTATTTCTTCTATCTTTTTTATCTTATCTATATATTTTATTTCTATCTATTCGTATTAGGTGTAGAAAATATTTGTATACAGATGAATTTTATACAACATAGTCTTTTGTGTATGATTGTTAATTTAAGTAATATTAAAAAATTCATCATTTTTAAATCGTCTACCAATTTTTTGTTGTTGTTTTTTTTTTTTTTTAAGTCAAGAATAGTCGACTAATTTGGTAGATTCAAAGAATGATCGAAAATAATAAACAAATATACATATATATATATATATAATAATTATTTATATTTTATATTTTAAGTTATCATAATTAATAAAATAATTAATGCGATTATCACACTTTGTTACTTGTACAAATTCTCACGCGTAAATTTTTGTTAATTATGACATATATATATATATATATATTACATATGTATGTGTATGTTGTTTAGCATAAATCTGTTAATATTATCTACACCCAATATATTTTATCTTTTTCTCAACTTCAACGTTCCACTTATTCTTTCATTACCTGAAACAATAATATCGATCCCTAATTTCCCAATTTCATCCCCTCATTCTACACCTCACCCTTCTGACCTTTCCTAATAATCCCTTAAATCCCAATTCACGATGAATTTCCGTTGTGGTGTAGCCGGACCTAGCACTCATACCGTCCATTAAAACACACTTATAAAATCTCGTCGAGGTGTTTAAGATCCATTTTCGATCATACTTTTGCAACTTCCAGTTCACTGTGTTTCTGACGTATCATCCCAAACAACAAGCCCTTGATATTTGTCGAGAAAAGTCACATGAAATCTTCTTACAAGTATTTGTCGTGTTATTGTTCTAAGTGAAGAGACTATTAATCGGATTGGCAAGTGATTAGATTGTTTGTATAAGTTTAGAAAATTTGTCTTTTTCTTTTTTCTTTTTTTCAATACTCGCAATGGATATTTGGAACATTTTTTATTTTTTAGTACTGTTATTATTATTATTATCATTATTATTATTATTATTATTATTATTATTATTTGATAATATTTTTATTCCTTTTACTTTTTCTTGACTAAGGTTATTGATGCCTAATCAATTCATGTATTTCATTAAATAAACGATATATTATACAATATATATAGATATATATTATTCGTATTTGAAATATTCACCCTTACATTCCTTTACAAATGTTCCACGTATTAATTAATTTATTATTATTATTATTATTATTATTATTATTATTATATATTCAAATATCATAATTATCATTGCCAATAGAATTGTAAATAAAATTCTTTTAATAGATATATACTTTGATTAAATTTCATTGCACGATTTATCTCGATAGAAAGAGACACAAGACTAGCGTTGCACATTACATTACATTACATTACATTGCATTGTATTGCATTGCATTGCATTCTATAAAAAAAAAAAAAACAATATTTTCACGTACATAACTCGTATAAATTATGATAGTTAAATTATACAAAAAAAAAAAAAAGAAAAACAAATAACTCGTAGTTTTTTTTTTTTTTATTTATTTAATTTATTATTTTTTTCTTTTTTATTCAATCGAATGATAGTAAATAGATAAATGAAGTAGTTAAAATTTAAATAAAATTAATAAAATGGATAGTAGAAAATCGACAAGAAAATAAGGGAAAAAATGAAGTACGTCTTTTCGAATCGTCCCTTGAAAAAAAAAAATAAAATAAAATAAAAAAACAAAAAGAGTAACTTGGAAACCGACGTCGATGTTAAACAGTAAAATTTGTTACAGTACGTGGAAATACTACGTGTAATATCTGCTACAAGACATTTGCGTGCAACTCTGCTCTGGAGATTCATTATCGAAGTCACACGAAGGAACGGCCTTTTAAATGCACCGTATGCGACAGAGGATTTTCAACAAAGGTAATTTCAATATTAAATAAATCAAATATCTAGCCAAAGAAAACAATTCTACCTGTTGTTGCTGTTGCTGCTGCTGCTGCTGCTGCTGCTGATTGATGCTGCTGACGATGTTAACGTTACTTCATTCTGAATATATTTTTCTTATAAAAAAAAAAAAACAAATCGATAGTAAAAAATAGTCCCAGATCAGGGTGGGGGATAGTATGAGGAATAGGTTTAAACAAATTAAATAAATAAATAAAAATATATATACCTAAAAAATACAAAACAAAGTAGAAAGCTTAGATTGAGTCCCAAATCAAAGTGGGAAATAAAAGTACAGTTAAAGAAAATAAATAAATAAATAAATTATAAACATAAAAATTGCAAAACCAAGTAGAAAGCTTAGCTTTAGTTCCAAATCAGGGTGGGGGTAGTAATAGGAATAGGATTAAAAAAAAATAAAAATAAAAAAATACAAAAACCAAGTTTAGTCGTAGATCAGGATGGGAGTAGTATTAGGAATAGATTTAAACAAATTAAATAAATAAAAAAAATATAAATACCTAAAAAATACAAAGCCAAGTAGAAAGCATAGCTTAAGTAACAAATCAAAGTGGGGGAATAAAAGTAGGGGTATAAAAAAATGAAATAAAAATATAGAAAAACCAAGTAGAAAAGCTTAGCTTAAAATTAGCTGAAAAGAAAGTTTATTGGTAATTGGATTAGGGGCCATTATTGTACGGATAATTTCAGAATGCTGGATCAGACGTATGCTCTTCGTGCGCGGAACAACGTAAGCCCTTTACCATAAAGGGCAGTACAACTCAACAACAACAACAACAACAACAACAACAAACGAATAACCGATATCAGAACGAGGATAGAAGAACGTCGACTAGCGGAAACGAGGAGAAACCCAAACGCAGGCGGCGGAGGCCTGAGGAACGGAAGAACCGGGGGCGGACCGGGACAGGAGGGGGGCGGGGGCTGACGTCGATCTATTCAACCGTCCGCCTGCCCCCGCTGATGCCACCCGCCCTCGGACTTCTCACCTCGGACCACGTCTTCCTGGTAAGGGACACTCCAGAACCACACATCACACACACGCAGCCCTTTCTTCTTTCTTTCCACTGTCGACTTTTAATTATTCAACAGTGGGGAGGGGTTCACTTGATCGATTGAGCTGGACTTATGATACTTTAATGTATATAAATATATATATATTTGAACAAAAAAATTAATCATAGTTTTCATTCTTGATATTATCTGGTTTCTGGCTCATTCAACTGAGTGAACGTGTAATCCTATCATTCATTCAAATCAAATTGAATTATCACTAGGTGCAATAACCAAATGAAATATTCGACTATTTTATTTAGAATTTAGAAAAAGAATAAACTAATGTACCTAAAAAAAAATTCTTTCTCTAAAAAAAAAAAAACAACAACAACAACATTAACGAGATTTAAAGAATGTTACAATTCTAATTCGCAGGGCAACATGAAACAGCACATGCTGACACACAAAATACGCGATATGCCATCCCATCTGTTCACCGATGCGAAACAACAACAACCACCACCACCACCACCACCATCACAACAACAACCACAACAACAACAACAACAACAACAGCAACAACAACAACAACAACAGCAACAGCAAAGCCAGGATCACGAGAATTCTAGGAGTCCAATGTGCAGTGACGATTTGAGTTTACCACCACCATCTTTACCACCACCACCACCACCACCACCACCACCTGTACCACCTACGTCGATCGAGTCAGGTGTACCAATGAAGAGATCTCCACCTGAAGGTGATCTTCCTGCGCCTAAAAGACTAGCCAGTAAGTTGGCTTAAATCTTTCTACATTTCTAATGAAAATCAAACAAATAAAAACGCTTCTTCATCGAGCGCAATTTTTAACACTTTGACGGCCTAACACGAGCCAGCGATTATTAGCTGACAAAAAGAAATTCTGACGCAACCCTAAGCTGACAAAATGTGCCCGCTACAAGCGCAATTCTTTTTTTGAAACGTGTGACCGTCAAAGTGTTAAACTATCTATGAGCTTGGAGCTGTAGTTTTTAAAATAAACAAAAAAACAAAATTGGGCTAATTTCTCAAACACACCGCCAATCAGCTTCTCAAATTTTTCTTTTTTTATTTCTTTATTTTTTTTTTTTTTTGGTTTAGTTGCACGCCTAATCTTCTTACACATATATCCCTATCTCTCTCTATTTCTATCTCTATCTCTATCTCTTTCTCATCTTTTACGTTTCTTTCGTTCAATTTTTCTTTTTTTATTAAACGAAAATCTTTTATTTAAATAAAAATTAAAAAAAAAAATTAAAAAAATATATATTCCAATCGATGGGTGCACCACTCAAATATTTTTCCAACTATATTTCTTTTTTTTTTTTTTTTTTTATTATCCAATTTAATTATTTTTTTTTTGTCTGTAAACTTCGTTGAAAAGAAAAAAAAAGTTGAATTTTTGAATTGAGAAAAAATAAAACAAAAATGAAAAAAAAAAATGATACAAACGAAAAGTGAGGTAAATAAAAACAACAACAAAAAATATTCCAATCGATGGAATATTTTTTCAATTATTTTTCTATTTTTTTTCTTCGAATTTTTGGAAAAAATTTTAGAAAAAAAAGAAAAAAATGAAAAGATGATACAAAAATAAAAAAAAAAAAAATAAAAATAAAAATATGAGAAGAACCGAAAAAGAAAGAAAGAAAGAAAGAAAAAAAGAAAAAAAAAAGAAAAGAACGCGAATCAAAAAAAAAAGGAAGAAAAAAAAAAACAAAAACAAAAAATTTAAGTTCAAATGAGAAAACCGTGTGTCAAATGTTTCTTACTGAACTTAAAACGAGGCATTAAAAAAAAAAAAAAAAAAAAAAAAAAAAAAATTGGGGAAAAAAAACAAGAAAAACGGCCACCCTGAGCGAAACTCTTGTGTATATATTTGCAGGCGTGCCGAGCAAACACTTGTGCCAGATTTGCAATAAGAATTTCTCATCATCTTCGGCCCTCCAGATCCATATGAGAACACATACCGGAGACAAACCATTCCGATGCACCGTCTGCGCTAAGGCCTTCACCACCAAGGGTAATTTAAAGGTATAGATATGAAACCAAATGTTGTCTCATCAATTATTTCTATTTATCTTTTTCTATCACTTTTTTTTATAATCTCACATTCTATCTATCTCTTTCTTTCTTTCTATTTCTAATTCCTATAGAAACCTCATTTATCTATCTAAACATTTTCCCCTATCAGCTCCAAGAATTTTTTATTTTTTTTTTATTTTTTCATTTTTTTTTTTTTTTGTTTTTATTTCATTAATCCGGCTAGCTAGCTACTATTGCTTTTTTTTACTAACGCCATAATTAAATCAATAAAAATAGAAAAAAAAAAAAAAAACAAATAATTGTACAAAAATTCTCGCAAGCTCGATGATAGATTAGCGCTAATAACCGAATAAAATCATTTGATAAATAAATAAAACATATTCAACAAATATTTCCTTAATTTAAAATGATATTTATATAATTTAATCACAATAACTGACCTTGGAATATTCTTTTTGATTTGATACTTGTAGGTACACATGGGCACACATATGTGGACCAACGGAGCTCATCGTCGAGGTCGACGCATGTCGTTGGATCTGCCACCTCTGCCCATCACACCCAAGGACTCGGACTTTCTTCAACGACGGCCGGATCTTTTCTATCCTTATCTACCCGCGCCATTCCTTAACGGAGTACAAAAGGTTTGTTTTTGTAATAAATCATTTCATAAACAATTATTGTCACAGTTTTATCGATGAAATAAGACAATGGGGGTAATTAAAGGGATACTTTAGACATTTTCTTGTTTAAAGTAATCATCTGACTGTTAATTAACACATTCCGTGTCAATTTGATGTTCAACCCACCTGTACCACCTGTGGGTTATACTTTTAAATCAATTTATTTAATGTGTTGCAAATAAAATGACGTAAACGAGACAAGTCCAACAGAAATGGCTTGACACGGAACGTGTTAAAAATTATAATTTTATTAAACACTTAAATTAACCTCAATCTTTAAAATCAACCAATTAAAAAAAAACCCTATTAATATTAATATTACAGTTGAACGAGATATCGGTGATTCAAAGTAACAACGGATTGCCAGCCCATTCTGTAGGAGCAGCAAAATATGCCGGATTATTTGGAACAGTTTACGGTGGTAACGGAGGAGGTGGTTTTCCCGGTGACAAACAACCCATGGCACCAACAAGTAACGGTCCATTGGTCGACGGTAAACCAGCGATACCAACTGGTTCGATGCTATTTCAGACACCGTCACCTTCACATTCACCTGGTACACCATCATCTAACAGTGGCAATCAAAATTCGGCTAGTATGCCATCATGGACGACGAGTCCTAACGATCCTTTGCAACATCATTTTGATCGTGAACCACCCGGTAGAACGGAAAATGCATCAACACCACCTTCGGCGAGATTACCGCCACCTTCGGCGCCTAGGGGCGAAGGTTTAGCCGCGTGAACCTTGACATATCCTTGGATTTTATCGTAAAGTCCTTAATTCTCGCTATTTATGTACAGTTTAGGAGTAATAATTATAATTATAATAATAATAATAATAATAATAATAATAATAATAATAATAATAATAATAATAATAATAATAATAATAATAATAATAATAATAATAACAATATTAATATTAATAATATTAATAATATTAATAATAATTATAATAATAATAATATTAAATATAATGATTATAACGATAATACAACACGAAAAAGAAAAAAGAAAAGGAAAAAAAAAATTAGGCAAACGACGACTAAATATGGAAATTGAAAAACAAAATGGCAGGAGGAAAAGAAGAAAGAAAGGAAGAAAGAAAGAAGGAAAGAAACAGGAAGAAGAATAAGAATAAATGATCAGGGACTTCCGGTAGTCCCGGAATCACGGAATGGGCTTTGTTCATTCAAGAAAATGGACGATTTTACGATTTACAATCCTCCGTCCCCCAAAAGTGACATTTAAATTTGGAAGTGATCGTAGACAATTTGAGAATGAAAAAAAAAAAAAGTGCAACGTCGAACGATTTTTTTTTATTTCTTTTTTATTTTTATTTTTTTTTTAATTCGTAACAGCTCAAAATGAGACGAAAAAAAAAATATATATGAAAGGAAGAGCCTGTGCATTTTTTGTTTGTTTTAATTAATTAATTAATTAATTAATTATGATTATATATATTATTAATAATAATAATAATTGCGGGTAGAACTGATACGGACTTACAGTTAAACCGCACCAAACGTCGTCATTGACCTTGAACGAAAATGAGATGAGAATCAGGAAAAAATACGATTTGTTTGGTACCACTGTTGAAAAATGACATTTTTTTTATTTATATAATTAATATATATATATATATATATTGTTACCGTTAAAATGTCAAATTATTATATTGACATGTTACAATATGGCGGGGAAAAGAAAAAACAATCACATATTTTAACTTGTTAATATGAAAATAATTAATCAAAATATCGCATTGATATTTGATTATTTTATTCAATCAAAAAAAACAAAAAATAAGAATAATATATTATTAACAAAATTATTAATTTATAAAATACAAGAAATAAAATAAGTTGATAGGAATAATTGCAATTATTGTTGCAAATAGAAACAAAAATTCATTTTAATTGTAAATGTGTGATGTTTTATATGAAGATTATAATTTAAATTTTAATATATACAATTCTTTTATATATATATATATATATATATATATATATATATATAGTTTTTACATATGACCGAATTAATTTGTTAAATGAATTCATTAAATTATACGCTTTAACGGTAACATATAACGAAAACAAAAAACAAAAAAACCTAACCTAACCTTTTTCTCTCTCAATCGATAAATCCGTGACTGAATTTGATTAAGGTGGTGCAAAATGGTGGATAAACAAATGACGACACAATGTTCCTATTATAACACTAGTCTTAACGCGTAGAAATTGATCGATAGGTAGTTACCGATTCGATATTTGACTGCTTCCGGATAGCTTAGGGGACAAATCAATAAACCGGAAGTCAACAGACTACCGGGTAATGAAAAAAGAAAAAATAAGATGGAAATTTCTATTGAAACATCGGCCCGTTTCGCGTTAAATATCATTGTCCTCTTTTTAATTAAAATGCCTATATCTAAACACACACACACACACACACACAAAACAGACACACATATAAACATGTTTCATACATCACATATACACGGAGAGAGAGTAACAGGTATTACGTATAAATAATTACATTAATTAAATATTTCAAAACATGACATTTGTGTGCTCGAAATAGGCGGAGTTCGGGTCCTCTAAGAATTCGTTGATATTGTCGAACCGTTTCGGGGTGAGGGGTTCAAATAATAACGCGATGCCTAGACTGAGCTCGTTTTACTTTATATATATATATACACACAGAGTGATTCACCAGTTCTTGACACCTAAATATCTTCAAAAGGTTGTATGAACAATTCATGACAACAATACAACATTAATATTTTTTGTGGATTAGGTTCAATCAATTTCGAGATTCATTGGTCAACTTTGTTTTTTTAAATACTAATTTTCGGATAGCGGATGACAAGACGAATCCCAATGATGTGCAACATTAAATACATAAATCTGACAATGACCAATAAAAATTATTCGGAAAATATCTGTTCCATCCGTTGCGGGAACAACTAAAGGATGATGGAATCCTGACACAACCCTGACGCGACCATGACATGGAAGAGCTTTATTGTTGCCCAGCTTTGTTCGCCAGTTTTTACCTTCGTTGATCTTCAAAAATATTAATGTTGCATATCATTGGATTCGTCTTGACAGCCGCTATTAGAAAATAAGTATTTAAATATAACATTGTATTTAAAAAAACAAAGTTGACAGATAAATCTCGAAAGTAAGTCAACTTAGTGAAAAAATATTAATGTCATATTGTAGTCCTGAATTTTTCATGCAACTTTTGTCTTATCCATTTTGTTTGTTACTGTCAGACTTTCGATACTATTTTGTTGGCAAGAACTGGTAAATCATATTGTATATATATATATATAACTTTGACCGATTTTCAAATGAAATTCATTATTAATTATGGGACAAGGTTTAAGAGAGCCAAAAGACACGTGGTATCACGTAAATTTTCTTTTAATTGAACTCTGAACTCTGACCGTCCAATCGCGACAGTGATGGTCACCTCACTTTTTAGGATTATCTCTTAACTATACTTTATAAATATATATATATATATATATACATAAGAAAATGTATACATATAAATATAATATAAATATATATATATATATATACATATATATGTATATGTATGTATATATATATTATATATAAATCATTGTATTCGAACGATGGGACGTGAATGTGTGCGTTGTATACATTTGAATAATAACACACGTTAAACTATACGTGTGAGTGAGTAACGTGTGTAAAAATATGAGATAAGAAAATTAATTTAAAAAAAAATATATATATACAGGGTGTGTTCTAAGATTGGTAATGAAAAATGAAATGTATAATGAAAAAAAAAAAAATAATAATAATTAATAATAAAATTTGTTTTTTTATTTTTTTTTTGAGAAAAATAAATTTCAAAATTTGCGAATTTTTAACTGAACTTTTTGCACAATATTGTAAATTAAAAAAAAATTATACTAATTAATAAAAAAAAAAAGTTAAAACCTATACAAGAAATATTATCATACTGATAAGATTTTTTAATACAAAATACTGTTCTTTGAAATAAAAACCACCAATTACAGAACACCCTCTATAGATATATATATATACTTTTTTTTTTTATTATAGGTGTATACAGGGTGGTAAAAAAAAAACAAAATTTAGAAGTCTGATATTTTAAAGAGCTTATTTTTTTATTTTCTTGTAAATCTTTTTTTTTTTTTATTAAAAAGAAAACAAGACAAATTTTTTACTTTGTAAATGCAAACGAGTATAAATTAATTTTTTATTTTTGTACAAAATTTATTCACTACGATGATTAATAATCAAAAATTAATTTATATCGACTCATAGTAATAAAAACTTCTTTTTTTTTTTTTTTTTTTGATAATATAAGCTTTAAAATGTCAGACATTGTTCATTTTTTTTTTCCACACTGTATATATATATATGTTACTGTAAAATAATGAAATTCATTAATTCATGAAATAATTATCTATTAAATAAAATACTATACTTATCATAGGTATAGTAATTTATGAAACTCTATAATATTTATTAAATATAATTAAAATGAAAAATCAAAAATATTTATTAATATAAATTCAAACAAAAATGACAAAATACTTTAAACTAGATAAGATATTTTAACTAATTGGACTCTTTCGCTTAAAAAAAAATTCAATAAATAAATTACAATTTTATTAATAAATTTAATTATGTGTGACTATAACGAAAAACATTGAATTGTATTTTTTTTTTGTTTTCAAAGTAAAAAAAAAAAACAAACAAACAATTAATAATAACGTTGTATGGTAAAAAAAAAAAAAAACAAATATTTCAAATATAAATCAAATTTCAATCTAATATTTGTTACAAACACATTTCTCATTAAATTCTCATCATTTATTTAATTAGTTTGATTAATTTCTTTTTTTTTTTTTCAAAATCTAATTCACAAACATCATTATATAAAATTATTGATATATATATATATAATTGTCTCGATAAAGGTAGAATAAATATTTCATGAATTAATTGAATCATAAATTTGAACACATGTAACATATAAACCTATAAATATATATATACATATACACATATAAATATTCTTGACTCATAAACATAAGAACACACATAAACACACATACATACACACACGCACACACGTTATATATATTTATGTCCTGTATAATATATACACATATATATATATATATATGTGTATAAGTGTAATTTAGAAGCGGGCCCGGCAGCGCCCCTCGCTGTGATATGAGAGGAGCAGCCCAGCAATCACTAAACCAATGTACTTATACCGTTGTATCATATAGTATTATAAACAAATTATTATTATTATTATTATAAACAAACAAACAAACAAACAAACAAAAATAATTATTATATAAACGTCATTTAATCGTACGCACGGATAATGAACGAATACGAACGAAAATAACAAGTAAAAAAAAAAAATTAATTAAACAGAACAATTCCAAGAATACAACAACGGAAAAGAGAAATAATGGTGAAAGATGAAGTAAATAAAAAAAATAAAAATAAAAAAAAACGAAGAAGAAGAAGAAATAAATAAATAAATAAATAAATAATCAATAAGAGTGATTTAGTTAATAAACAAAATGAACGAGGAAGGTGGTGAATGATTAAATGAAATATAAAATCAAGAGAAAGAGATGAGAAGAAGTTTGTTTTGTTTTTTTTAATTTTACGAATGTCAATCATTTTTTTTTATTTTTGCTTTTTCATTTTGAAAATACCGTGCATTGAAATCTCTTCGAGTATATCTTTCTCTCTCTCTCTCTCTCTCTCTCTCTTTTCACACACACACATATACCACGTAATAAAAATTTTATTAAATGATCAAAAATTTCATTAACAATTTCTATACATAATATTACACTCACAAAACATACATGAAAATAAATAGAAATAAATTTTGATTGAACGTGAATTAAAAAAAAAAAAATAAAATAAAATAAAATAAAATAAAATAAAACATAAATTTCATACCGATGTACAAGAAGACATTTATAAATAACGACGAAAATGTTGGATTTGACGAGTTTCGAGCCTATTTTTCATCGTCCCCCCAACCCCCTCCCCCTCCCCCCGCCACCCGTTTTTTCTAAAACAAATTTTAAGAGACCACATTGAAAAAGAAACAAATGTAACCAAAAAAAAAAAAATTACAAAATGAAAACGTCATTGTTTTTAACGTTAGACTCGAAACTCATCATCATCCAAGTAGATATGAAAAATAAAAAATAAAAAATAACAAATAAAATGAAATAATGAAGAAAGAATGAATGAAAGCAAAATCATTGAATAGTAAAAGCAAGAAAAAAATAACAAAAAATAAAATAAAATAAAATTAAATTAAATTAAAAAAAAAAATTAAAAAAAAAACCGAACACACGTACACACGAGAAGAATCGATGTTTCTTCGGCTATGCTGCTGCGTTTTAAGATGAAAAAAAAAAAAAAAAAAACGAAAAAAGAAAAAACAAGAAAAAAAATCGTCTAACGATTTTCGTGTTATAAAAATCGTATTTTTTTTTTTTTTTAATTAATATTAAATATTAAATATTATATTTCAAATGGCGTTATAAAATAACATGTGATTTAAGAATTTACAAAAAAAAAAAAAAAATACAATATATTATAATTATTTTCTTTTTCTTTCTTTTTTTTTTTTTTTTTTTTTAATTATTTAATTATAAATCGTCCGAGTCTTCCACGATTCTATGAAAAAAAAAAAAATAAAAGATGAAAAAAAAAAATAAAAAAGAAAGAACAAACACACTGACATGAATTTCGTTCTTTTGTATTGAAAAAAAAAAAAAAAAAAAAAAAAAACAAAAAAAAACTCGTATAAAATTGTACGACGAGTTAACGAAACGAATCATTTAAAAAAAAACACACTTATTTTGGTAATATAAATTCAATTATTTATTCAGCTTGTCACGTGACAAACGTGAACAATGAAATATTTTTTTTGTTTTTTTTTGTTTTTTTTTTTTTCATCGCTAAGGGAATATTTGATTCGCAGGAAATCGAATATTTAATATCGAAAAAAAAAAAAAACTTTGTTTTCTCACGTTCTGTATATATTATTATTTATATATATATATGTGTGTATACGATTTTATATTAATTATATTTTACAATAAGAACGCAATTAAGGTCGAGTTAGGTTTTTTTTTTTCTTTTTTGTTGAAATCTCATTTTTCTATTTTTAATTAATTAATTCTGGTTTTTTTTTTTCTAATGCGAATATTTTTATAAGAAAAAAAAAAAAAGAAGAGTAAACATAAACAACACACGTTCCAGTGAATTTAAACTCCTCTTATTAGGGATGTTCATTTAAAATCTACATCGCGATGATTTTTTTCGATGCATCGACCGAAAAAGGTTGCAATTTAGGATTGCTCGGATATACATCGATGCATCGAAAATATCGATGTAGATTTTAAATGAACATTCCTAATTCTTATAAAAAAATATATATATATAATTTAATGACGTTATTATAATTAATAATTAATATAAAAAAAATGAAATAATGTCGAAATATATCCGAAATCAATTATGTGATACGAATTATACTATATATATATATATATTATTATTATTATTATAAAAAAATATGTTTTAAGATTTAAATTTAAATTATATGCGTTTAGTATTCATTCGTAATTATATTTTAATTTAATTTTATCTTTTTGTGTTAAAAAAAAAAAGATACAAATGATAGATCAATAAAAAATCGTAATTTCGAAATCGAATTAATAATAATAATAATAATAATAATAATAATAAAGAGTGAGTTGAATTCTTTTTAATAAATTTATCAAAGCATTCGCAAATGATAGGTATTTTAAATTATAATTTATAAAAACGTCAGAATTCCTGTTTATGTAAACTTTTGTATTTTAAATTGAATTTATATTAAAACAAGCAATGTTAAATTAATCGTTGAAACATTTTTCGAAGAATTAATAATTAACAGTTTAATAATACAGTTTCTATCTAATTAGATCAATTCTTTATGCAAATTGTATGCGTATACAAAATGAAAAGCTCAAAAAACGTAAAACATGGCGTGCATTGAAGAAAAATACAACATGGAATGTTTTACAACATTTTTGAAGAATTATTATGAAATTAATGAAATTATTCCAATGATTATTATTAATTAATTCATTAATATTATATTTATATATAAACTGTGGAAAGTCAAAATTGTGTTTTACAAACAATAAAAATCATGAAAAATAATAATAATAATCATTGACAGGAATTCTGAATATATATATATATATATATATATATATATATATATATATATAAAAAATTAGAAAACTAATTTTTTTTTAAATTTTAATCAACTGTAATGTAATCTAGGTTTTTTTTTAATTTTTTTTTTTTTATTTTTTAATCAAATCAACAACAAAAAATTTCGTGATAGTTCTTTTTTACAAGTGACGATATTTGTTATAAAAAAAGAAAAAAAAATTCTCTTTTTTAACACGTTGAATTGTAAAGTGAGATGGATCAATGGTGAATAAGTTTAGAAGAAAATTTATTTCCTAACAACAATTTTCACAAGGTTTTAATTAATAAAACAAATGGAGTAAAATCTAGTCAAAAGATTAACTATTAAATTATGAGTAAAAAAAAATTAAAATTAAATTAAATTAAAAATACAAAAATTGTAAACACCGGATGAGAAGAGCAAGTAAAAAAAAATAAAAAAAAAAAACGAAAAAAATATATTCAACGTGTTAAATCGAAATCATAAATATTACAAATATTTCAACCATGTTATTTTGTTATTTTCATATAAAAAAAAAAAAAAGAAAAAAAAAAGAAAATAAAATACACCAATAACGAGGAAATAAAAAAAAACACGTGGAAATTGTGCGACGGTAACTTGTAAAAAAAAAAAAAAAAAAAAAAAAAAAAATGAGAGAAAAAATGATCGTTCCCATTTTATTTATACATACATACATACATATATATATGAAAAAATTCATTCGTATAAAAAAAAAAAAAATAAAAAAGAAAAAAAAGAAAATTTGGTTTAACACGAAAATCGTTAAGCGAAAAAAACAAAAAAAAAAAAAAACGTTCGCATGTGTGGTGTGGTGTTTTAACCGTATTTGAAAAATGTAAATAATCGTTTATGATGCTGACGAAAAAAAAAAAAAAGAAAATATCGAAACAAAACGAAATGAAACGAAATGAAAACAAGAAGGAAAAAAAAATGAAACCTACAATTACAAGAGAAAGAAAATAAAATCTAAAAAACGGAAAAAAAAAAAAAGAAAAGAAAAAAAAAAGAGCAGTAATGTCGTCGAATCGTAGCTCTTTTACGAAAAAATCAACTTTAGGATTATCAAATAATAATAATAATTTAATAATAATTATAATTATAAGTATAGCGTAATAGGATATAATGATGATGATGATGATGATGATGATGATGATGATGATAAAAGAAGAAGAAAAAAAAGATTAAATTAAAAATTAAAAATTAAAAATTAAAAATATCAAATAAAATAATTAAAATATAAAAATATTGAAAAAAAAAAATTAAAAATATTAAAAAATAATGCAAGAGACTTTGATGATTACGCGTAAGTGCGTAAAACAAATCTTTTTTCATAATCTAAGTATAATAATAATAATAATATAATAATAATAATAACAATAATAATAATAATAATAAAAATAATAATAATAATAATAATAATCGATGTGTACCTAAAAATACATGTCGTGATAATATGTGTCGCATAAGTCGTTCTCAGGTGTGAATAATGAACAAGTTTAAATCCAATATGTGGACGAATAGGAAAAAAAAGAAGAAGAAGAAGAAGAAGAAGAAAAAAAAAACAAAAATAGGCCACCATGAATTATCATCGTCCTGCCATGAGTGAGCCTCATGAAAATGTCCAAAAATTATTGCTTACGACTTCGGGTTTCTGTAAATATTGTATAATCCATGTATAAACATTTCTTTAGCTATAAAAACGTATCATTGTAGTCAGACACGTTACGAATCATTATAACTATATCACTTCAATAATAAACCATTATTATGAGACAAAGATAGATATAATACGTTTTCAAAATATTTATTTCCTTGTTTTTTTTTTTGTTTCTTTGATACCTTACAATTTTCCGATCAATATTTTCAACAAAATTTAGTCAGTTAATTGTGATGCTTTCTCCATTTTTAATCTGTTAACACGTTGAGTGCCGTGTCAGTCATTAGTGACTGACGATGAACTCCAGTACAGGCCATGTCAGTCATTGGTGACTGACGATGAACTTCAAGTACAGGCCATGTCAGACATTGGTGACTGACGATGAACTTCAAGTACAGGCCATGTCAGGCACATGTGTCTGACGTTCACCTTTCGTTTTGCCACACGTGGCCTGACGAAAAGTTCCGTAAGAATTTACGTGGCACTCAACGTGTTAACAGGGGAATTTTCTTTTTTAATTACGTACCTTTTTTATTATTTATTTATTTATTATTTATTATTATTAATGCTTAGAATAAATGAAAAAAACTATGAAATATATATTTTTATCGTTTATTTATACATAAAGTACAAAGGTTTGTACCTTTAGTTTTAAAGCTAAAATTTTAATTAATTAAATTGGTTCTATCTAATTAATATTTTTTCAAATTGGACATGTTGGTAACATTGAAATGTTATCAACAGATGTTGTTAGAAAATAAAAATTGAATAAATCGATGAAACCCAACGTTGGTAAAGAAAAAATCTACTTAATCCATTCTACGTTATCCAATATCATTCATATTCGAATTGTTTATATCAAGATAATAATTAACAATAAAAAAAATAAAAACTTCGTATTGTAAATTAAACATTTGAAATATTAAATATATAAATTTTATAACTAACGAATGATAAATCAAATTAATATTAAAAATGTCTTACTATGTTCATGTCACGTACGACATTATCGGCAATTTACTGAAATATCATAGTACGAAAACTATTTTTTTTTTTTATAAACAAAAATCAAATATCAAAAATAATGAGTTGTCAAATAGATTAAACAAATTATATCAAATTTAGAAAATTTGTTTTTAAATAATTCAAATAAAATATTAACACGTGAGTTAACATTTCAATCATTTAATTTAAATAAATTCAAACGCAACTATTATTTCAATAATTAATTATATAAATTTATGAAAAAAAAAAAGGAAACAAAATATTCAATATATTACATAATAAATATTAATAAATAATAATAAATATTAATAAATAAATATATATTCAATATATATATACATAATATTCAAATTTCAAAACATGTAGATTATTCTGTAAACGTACACATTTACATCATTTATTTTCAATTTTAATTAAATCATTTTGTTAATAATATATTCTATAATTTATAATATATATACATATATATATTAAAATTATTAAATTTTATAAATAATTGTTTATCTTTTTATTTCAATTTACCATACTCGATCAATACAAAAATCATCAATATTTTTATAATAAAATCTTCTTTATAAAATAGTCATTTTTTCTATCCAATAAACAATTGTAATATTATATTTAATTTTTATACAGTATACTTTAATTTATATATACTTTTATAAAACAAAATTAACTTTACAAAATTATGTTTATATGTGAATTATATGTGAAAGATGATTCAAACCTGGCGGTTTTTAAAAATAAAACGAGACAGATAAATAATGATAAATAAAAGATAAAGATAAATAAAGTAAGAGTGAGAAATCAAACGACGTGCGCCAGCGCGCGCGCGCGCGCATTTTGATATCGACCCAGGGGGGGTGGTTTTCTATTCCCTCCCCTTCCCTCCCCTTTCTCTCCTTGCCACCATAAATAAAGACAGTAGGAAGAGAAGAGAAGAGAAATCCGCAGGGCATTCAATTGCAGTTTGCCGGTACGCGGCAACGCCTCGTCCCGGCGCTTAAAAGCGCGACGTGGTTAAAAACCGTCTTCCAAAAATAAATAAAATAAGAAAAATATAATAAAAAGAAGAAAATAAAAAGAAAAGAACCCAGAAAAAAAAAAAAAAGAAAAGTCATCGGTAATATTTAACGAACATATTTCAATCGGTTTCATTCAAATTAATATATATTTTTTGGGGGAACGAAGTAAGCAAATCAAGAAAGGAAAAAAAAAAAGTGATCGTCGTTATGTTAAAGAAAAAAATTATTTATTTATGAATTTTCGATGGAATATTACGTACGTTACTCACGTACGTGTATCTACGAATGAAGAAAATTAAAAAAAAGAAAAAATTAATACAAACAATTCTTTGTTCAAAATGATTACGAAAGACGAACAATTTAATTTCGATATATTTTGTCGTCTGATTTATCGAAAATATCAACGGTGTGAATAAAAAAAAAGAAAACAAATGAACAATATTTCACATTAATGAATATTGTTAATTCAAAATCTTCATATGTCTCTGCTGCTGTTGCAATTTATTGTTAGATATATATACATATATATATATTGATGATCATTGGTGGTATGAGAAGATGAAATCAATGTGCAATAAGAGAAGATTCGATTAATCATTTGTCAACATATCCAATATTGAACATATCGTGAAAATAATATATAGAATAGGACGAGATTCATTTATTAATAATAAATAATCGGAATATTTAACGCATATCTTCAATGAGAAATTAATTGAAACATCGAAACAAGTGCATCTGAACTGCATTGGAACGTTATTTTCGTACGTAAGTGTTTATATATCTCTCAAAATTGCCGCATAGTGATATATATATATATATATGCTATAATGATCAACTAACATTATATATATTTTTATGTAAAACTGAAAATTCAAATGATCCAATTACAACATTTTTCGATCAATAATTCAAATATTCCAAAAAGAAAGAAAAAAGAAATAAATAAATAAATGAATTATTTCAAATTTTCAACGAATTATTTCGAAAAGAAAAATTGTTCAATCAACACACAAAGGTATGTATGTATGTATGTATGTATGTATGTATGTGTAAATGAATATTGATAAATTGCAAGAAAAATATTGTTAATAAAAAATAATATTCTATTGCAGAATATTCAAATGCAAATGTTTGTAATAAAAAAAAAAAAAACATAGATATCAATTTATTAATTAATATTTTATACAAACATTCTCTGTGTGCATTCAATTAACGATCAAATAAACGAAAGAGAAGGACAATATAAACAAATGAAAAAAGAAATAAACATATTGCCACGAGTATAAAGTTTGAATAATTTCTAACTGAAATGTTAATTGAAACATTGATAAACAAAGATGAATTCAACTGAGATATCAATAATATTCTTCTATACTGCATTTTGAAACACACTCAATACGTGTTTTTAACGTAAATGCATAAATAAAAACATGTGAGTAAAGAAAATATAATTTGATCAATATTTCAATTAAACGATATGAAATCATTTGTTTGTTTGTTTGTTTTTTGTTTTTTTGGAATACTTTACAGATCATAAAATAATCGATTGTTTAAAGGATATATCAAAATAATAATATTCATGCAAAATTGCATTGATACGTTTACAAGGGAATTTAAAGTTAAATGGCTAAGGGATAATGAACAAACTTATTGATCGTAAATCATTATTTGATTTATATCTTATCCGGTATGAATTTAATTCAAGTTCAAATTTCCGAAAATTTTTTTGTTGTTGTCGTTCATATACGATAATAAAAATGTTATCTTTCGTTAGATATAAATTCAATTTATATGAAAAACCGTTAACAACTTTTTGATATCATTTGATAACTGATATCAACTGGTCTGTATTTTTGGTGAATGTCATACGATAAATCATGTATATCTTCAATATTGTCCTATATCTTAAACGTTCAAAATTGGCCAATACGCACATCCGATCTGGTATGCGTAACAATCTTTTTGCAAACGCGGTAAGTGAAAACTGATCCTTAACTCCATTACATTTTTCATTGATAATGATCTTACGATTTTTCATCAGGCAGTAAATCGCGGTGAGAAAAACGTGCAAATTAATGTACGCCATAATACCACCAATGTTTTATCCGAATCTAAAAAGCATACTAATATTTCTCGATTACAAAGATGGTTAATAGGAATATTAATTTTCCTGTTAATGTTCATCTTAGTTATCAACACTTATTCAACAAGACAATTTCGTATTACACATTTTGGTAATATCGAGAAAGAAACCATAGAAGGTAAGTTGAAATCTTAATATTGTTAGAATAATTTCAAAATATAAAATCAATGAAAGATCATTTTCATAGATAATTATGAAGAATCTTTCATGTCAATTGAAAATACCGGATATCTGGTTAGCACCAAAGGTTGTAAAATACCAGCGATGGAACCATTTGATCGAGCAATTATGCGTTTTATTCAAAAAGAAAAGCCAATAGTATGTAAAGCTGGAACCATACCGCCATTGATCGAATCAAATAATTTTCTGGTTTATGTAAATCCATTGTCTCGAATGCTTTATTACAACCAATCAACGGATATCGTTAATTGTTGCTGGAACTCCTTCGAACGTATGAAAAACAACGATAATGCTAACACGTTAGTATGATATAAAACGTAAGGTTAAGGTAAAAAAGAAAAAGTATCAACTATCATTTTGATTGTACAATTTGATTTCAAATTCGTCATTTAATTCTTCTATTGACAGATATAACAACGATTGTTATTTCTTCGATAAATCTAATCAGGTTACGGCGGAATTTATAAGAGTCATATGTTGGCGTGGAAAAGAAATAATATATAAAGATTATCATGCATTTGTACCACGTAAACCGGACGTTGAAAAAAGATGTGAACTTGCTGTGAAAACGAATCCCATTGAAAATCGATTAAGTATTTTGGTGATTGGGATTGATTCGGTTTCGAGATTGAACTTTCGTCGAAGTATGCCAAAAACTGTTAAACTTTTGGAAGATTTGGAAGCAGCTGAAATGTTAGGGTATACAAAAGTTGCTGATAATACTTATCCAAATCTCATAACTGTGTTGTCTGGCTTAAATCAAGACGAATTGGAAAAACTTTGTTGGCAGCATAAGAAAAAAACGTTCGATGAATGTCCATTTATTTGGAAAAACATGAGTTCTGCTGGATATAGAACAATATTAGCTGAGGATGCATGTCACATGAGTATATTTAATTATTTAAAACCAGGATTTAAAGAACAACCTACGGATTATTACTTACGACCATTTTGTATAGAAAGTGAAGGTGATATTGGTAATACCAATAAATTGAATGCTAATCTTTGCGTTGGTACGAGATTAACGTTCGATAATCTTATCGATTATACTAAAAAAGTAGCAACAACATTCCCGAATGATCTTTATTTTGCATTTACCTGGATGGCTAGTTTGACACACGATTATTTAAATTACGCGCAATTAAGTGACAAGAGTTATCACAAGTTGATTGAATTACTTTCGGAAAGACAATATCTCAATAATACCGCTTTGATAATGATGAGTGATCACGGTTTGAGATTTGGACAATTTCGTCAGACATTTCAGGGTAAGATGGAAGACAGTCTTCCGTTCTCCTTTCTGGTTTTACCAAAATGGTGGAGAGACAAATATTCCGTGGCTTGGGCTAACATGCGTAGAAATATGCGAAGTTTAACAACAGCGTTCGATGTACACGAGACTTTAAAAGATATAGCGGATCCTAGAAGAATTGAAGAGGATACTTTGAAACAACGAAATCAACAAATTTCCAAAGGAAATGTACCACGTGGTATAAGTTTATTTTTACCTATACCCGATCATAGAACATGCAATATGGCAGGAATACCAGGTAACTTGTGCATGTGTCACAGATCGGAAGATGTATCCCTCGATGACATAAGAGTTAAAAATAATGTTCAATATTTGATGAAAGTGTTGAACGACATGTTAAGGAAATATCCGCTTTGTTCCATGTTACATTTACGGACGATCAAACAAGCCAAAATGTTGGCCAATGCTAAAGAATCTTCTTGGATCGATTATTCGATACAATTTCAAACATATCCCGGAGAGGCCATATTTGAAGGTATGGTGCGTTATAGAAAAGATGAAAAATCTTACAATCTGTTAGGAACAATTGGCAGACTTAATGCTTATGGTAGCCAAAGTGCGTGTATGACCGATTTTAACATGCGCCTTTACTGTTATTGCCTTTAGGCACGTCACGTATCTGATCAATTTTAGATTGGTGATATTTTGTAGTATTTTAAATAAATATACCATAAGTCACATTAAAATCGTAACGTTATTTTTACTCACCGATATACTTGTGGGATGAAACACCTCTCCATATTCGAATAAACAAAGTAGACATTAGTGAACAAGTTGACAACATGCATCTACTGTAACTTCCTTCTTCTTGCAGACAGACAAAACATGCTAAAAACAAAATTTACATTCTTTAGCAAACTATCATAAAGTAATACGAATTTTTGCATAAATTTTAAATATGTTAAATATAAAATTAAACATTATACTAACCAAATGTGACAATTGTTGTAACGAAAATGATCTATAAAAAGTGACGATCGTTAATAGAATACACGATATTAATATTATCGATAGAAATGTCAACTTAATGTTGTGATATTGTTAACGTTTTACGGTAAATTTATAATAAATCATATCACGTTTACTTTATACGATATTAAATTTTGAAATAGATCACTTTAATTACAAAGATAACACTTTTTTACGCCATTACTTTTACACGTTTAAATGAAACAATAACGCGCTAAAAAATTTTTCTCTACAACGCCATCTAGTCATCTATTTCGAGCATTTTCATTGGTCGAAATGAATTTATTTGTTGGAAATACACTAGCTCGCTATTTGATTAAATCATTTTTGACAATCGCTTATTTGTCAATATTACATTAATGTATACACGCAAAGGATTGATCTTTATATAAACAAATCATTCGTAAAATGAAATTTATCGAACATTAGAAATACGTAATACCAACAAATTAGAAATAAACTACCGAAAAGATAAGTCAGCATATCTACTTCAACTAGTGTGACGTTTACATAGCAATATTTTTAGATCTCATCTGTGGACCAATCACGAACACCCACGATTAACGGGGTGTTTGTTGTAACTTCAGCTGCGATGGCAGCGATTAAATTTATTTCGGTGTTTTTGATAAATTTAGCGATATGTACAATAATTACGTTGGCAGGGTAAATATAAATATACATTATGTTATTTAATAATCCTATTGTTTTTAACTGTAAATCTTTCCTTCCTACATAACCTGTCTTTCTTATTAAATAACAATCTTATACTGCATGATCATCAATGACATTTCTATTAAATTCATAAACATTGTGTTAAAAATTTATTAATACATTTCATAAATTCAATGAGAAAATTTAATTAATCAGTATTTTAATGTTTCTTTGTTATTTTTTTTTTTATAGGAGGGATTTTTACAGTATCCTCAATGTTCCACGTAGTGCAACAACAAATGCAATAAAGAAAGCATATAGGAAATTAGCCAAAGAATTACATCCAGACAAAAATAAAGATGATCCAGATGCTTCTCAAAAATTTCAAGATTTGGGAGCAGCTTATGAAGTACTCTCTGATCCTGAAACGAGAAAAATGTATGACCGATGTGGAGAAGAGTGTGTGAAAAAGGATGGCTCTATGGATAATTCAAATCCTTTTGCAAGCTTCTTCGGAGACTTTAGTTTTCATTTTTCTGGAGATAATAATCATCAACAAGAAACACCTAGAGGTTCCAACGTTGTTGTTGATTTATCTGTCACACTTGAAGAATTATACAGCGGCAATTTCATTGAGATAACTAGAAATAAAGCGGTAGCTAAACCTGCCAAAGGAACGAGAAAGTGTAATTGTAGACAAGAATTTGTGACAATTAATTTAGGAAATGGTAGATTCCAAATGATGCAGCAACAAATTTGTTCCGAATGTCCAAACGTTCAATTTGTAAATGAGGAACGAATATTAGAAGTTGAAGTTGAACCAGGAATGGTCGATGGACAAGAAACTAAATTTACTGCTGAAGGAGAACCACATATTGATGGCGAGCCAGGAGACTTAATAGTAAAGTAAGTTTTTAAATGATTATTATAGAAGATAGCATTGATAAAATACATTGTCATTTTATTTTATTTTATTTTAGAATTCAAACGGAACCACATCCAGTTTTTGAAAGAATTGGGGATGATTTGTACACAAATGTAACTATTTCGATGCAAGATGCTTTAATAGGTTTCACTATGGATATAGAACATTTAGATGGACATAAAGTGACTATTCATAGGGATAAAATTACAAGACCAGGTGCTAGGATCAGAAAGAAAGGAGAAGGAATGCCTAATTATGATAATAATAATCTTCACGGTATTCTTTATATCACATTCGATATCGCATTCCCTGACAAAGAGTTTACGAACGAACAGAAAGAAGGTAATCTATTCTATAAGACTAATCATTTATTATTGTAAATATCTTTGAATTTGAAAAATGTAACATAATAATTGTTTCTTTCTAGAAATTAAAACACTTCTACAACAGAAGTCTGTGAATAGAATATATAACGGAATAAAAAAAGTTACAGCTATGTAAATATAAAGTAAAAAAAAAAAAAACTGCCTAGCGTGCAACATCATTGAAATGTCTGTAATGCCATTGAATTTTTATATAATTGTGTACTAGATCGGAGCATTTAACTATCCAAAAATATCAACAGGATTGATAATTGATCTTTAGTTCCGATAAAATGATATGTGTGTAATCGAAATGATTCGATCACTTAAAACTTCCTCTTTAATCTTAAAAGACTGTATGTTACGTATGATTTCTAGTGTCAGTGATTTGAAATAATGAAGATACATAATTAAATAATTATTTAAATAAGTTATTTTACGTTCAAGCTGCAAGAGTGTTGAATGAATGTTTCAAATAAATGAAAGAATTTCCATTTAAATAATGAAACTATTACTATAAAAGCCGATAATGCATTTTTAAATAAAATGTTTAACATTGACGGCTTAAACATAGTAATTTAAATGAAATTTATTAATTTATTATTTCTTTATAAATTAATTAATATAATTATTTATTTGATCAATATTAATAATTAATTAAATTGATCAAATAAAAGAAGAAAAAAGAAAACATATATAAATATATATTACAAATAATTATAATAGAAAAAGATTTAATTTGTGTACAGATGGCGTGTTAGTAAAAAGTCTTGAACATATAGATACCTATTTAATTTTGACAATCCTAAATCTCACGAAATGCATCCTTCCTTGTATAAACTCAATTATAAAACGCCCCTATAGAATATTTGTCATATTACAATTTATTTGATTTGTGGTTAGTTCATTCAGCGGTAAACCGACGGAAGTAGGCCAGTGATGCCAGAACGTGAGATTTTTCCTACGCATGCGCACTATCTAATCCTCAGTAACATATACACTTCACTCAAATATGGGGTATCATTAGACCCCCGTGACAATTAAAATACGGTAGAAATTCCAAAAAGAGAACATTTTTAAAAGAAATAACATATTTACACTACAATTCAATATATTATATAATATTACGCGACTCACCTTCACTTTAACGAAAAATACAGGAAACGACTGGCGAGGACCCCTTACGCATACATACTGTTGCAGATAGATACGTCTATGGAAACTATAGCCGTCAAGCTGAACGTCACCATGCGCATGCGCACGAAGGCTCCCACGTGGGAGAAAATTTCACGTCTTGGCATCACTGCGGTAACTACGTAATCAAACCAATGCATTTCTTCGTGCAATACGTGATAACTGATCAGCTGATATTGGTATTATTTAGTTACTTTGTAGTAACTGTTATAGTGAAAGACAACTAACGGTTTATCAAATAACATCAAAATGAACATCATTAAAAATACATTTGAAATAAATTTAATGGAAACGACAATATCTCAAGTAACATGACAAAAAACGTATCGTTATATCGTACTAACGTTTATAAAACTTAGGTTAGAAAAAATAAACAATAACGTTTAAACGATGGAAGAATATATGCATTTGTGGAAAGGTGTTGATAAATTATCATTTACGTTTGGCAGTAAGCCTAATGGTGTAGTCAACAAGTTAATTGTCATCAAGGATTACATTTTTGTAGCAACCAGTGATAATTATTTATATTACGGTGAAGTATTATTGGAAGATGATAAATTTCCAACGCTTACTCTTAAAAGAGCTCAATTTGATGCAGTTGATATTGCATCTAATACCGATTATTTATTCATTATTAATTCCAAAGGTCATGTATTAAAAGTTAATCCTTATGATTTGAACGTCGTTGAAACAATTATTCTTAAAGAGGATCCAAAATGTTGTAGTCATGGGTAAGCAATTAAATTGTTAATTATTTCATTGATTATTATTGAACAATCAAGTTATTTATCATTGATTATATTTTATAGATATAGACAAGAAAATGAAATAATTAAAGTTAAATCGATAGCAGTTAATGATACTTCAGCGTTGTTCGTTACTGAAAATGGACAACTTTGGGCAAGCGGAAATCAACCAGAGATAGATATTAATAGTACAGAACCTAAGAAAGTGAAATTTTTTGATGGAAGAACCATAACTCAGGTTGCATGCGGCTCTAATTTTAATGTTGCTACTGTAAGGAGACAGACTAAAACTATAAGAGATGATACTGATAGTGAAAATGAATTAGAAGAAGAAATTTTTGTTAATTCATGTCCACAATGTCTCAATAATATTATGTTAAGTCCTGCTAGCATAACATCGTCGGATACTTGCCCAATGGGACTCCATGTTCAACAATTTAGCGAAGATCGTTCTACTAATTCTATTAGTGCTTTATCTACTGCCAGTAAGGAACACGATATACCTCTTCTCGAAGAATGTGATAGAAAAGATCATAATGTTGTTACAGAAGAAGACGAGGAAAAAGATTCAATGAATATTTCAGAATTAGATAAGGAGGAAAAGAAGAATTTAATTTTTATAAATAGAGAAGCAGCAAAACAGTTCTTATCCAGACAATTATCTTGGGTCTCATCTTATGGAAGTGTAAAGGAAGAGCTCATCGATAATACAGATAATCCAACCAAATTAATCAAGCAAAATGTTTCTAATATGGCTAGTTTTGTATATGAAGGTGTAAAAAATGTGGGTGGTAAAGTTGTTACTCTCTCAAGACATATGAGTGGAAGTTCAGATATTAACGAATTCAAAGAGGACAATATTGAACAAGTAGAAGAACAAGCAGCTGGAGAATTGTCTAAGCCTGGTACAAATAATTTAACACCACTTAGTTTACGTTGCGAAGAATTTCCTTGGTCGTCAAGTACTGGATCATTGGAACATGAATTATCGCAGCAAGGATTAAACGAAAGAATTAGTGTTCTGTCTCGTACAGGTAGCAATATATTATCCACTGAACTTTGGACGTGGGGTGATGTGCAATATGGACAATTAGGGACAGGAGATAATATTAAACGAGTAAGGCCAATACTGGTAGCAAAACTCAACAACACAGGTCTTAGAAAAATTGCCTGTGGTGCATTCCATGTTATTGCATTGACTTTAGATGGTAGAGTATTTGTTTGGGGAAGAAATAATTTCAAACAAGTTACATTAAATTCAACGACAGATCAAAGTGCACCTCAGTTATTTAGTACAAATTTATATTCTAATGAAAGAGCAAAAGATATAGCAGCTGGTTCTGCTCATAGTTTAATAATGATGCATCATGGTTTATATTTCATGGGACAGTCAAGGTATTAATTTTATTTATTACTTTGCATTAAAATCACGACAATATTTAATTGAAATGAATTATTGTTTTAGTAAAACTGCTGAAATGTTTCAATTGGATGTAAGATCAATTAAACCATCGAGCACAAAACAAATTTTTAGTTCTGGACAATACAGTTGTTGTTCCTTTTTAAACGAACCTGCAATAAATATAAATGAAGATTTAGTGAATAATCAAATATTTTTAGAACAGATGATAACAGTTTATCAAAATTTAATAAAACCATTTCAAAAAAAGTGGGTGCAACACAAGAATCAAATGTATATGAAACTATGTGCCGTTGTTATACAGAACTATTGAATTTCAGTGTACTTAATGTTGTTAGTCTATGGGATTATTTTCAACATATTAAACAGGCATATGAAGTTGTAATAATAGCTAATATAGAAGAATATTACACAGTTTATAAATATTATCTAAATGTAATTTGTGATATTATTTCTTTTGGTGGCTTTATATACATTGCAAAAATAATAGAAGTACCCAAGATAGTGTCAAATTTATTTATAGATAAAATGAAAGGAAATGGAACGAAAAAAGTAAACAATGAAATTGCGATAACCATGGCATTGCAGCATCCATTGAAGAATCTCGACAGGTAAATTTCTTTCTTACCAATGTTCTTTATTTTACATACAGTTATACATTACAAACATTTCAGGTACAAAAATATGATTCAAAGTTTAATGAGAAGTAATGGACAACAAATGGGTATCGAGAGATTGCACGATGCACTTTTGAAATGGGAACAATTGTGCGACGAACAAGAAAAACGACAAAAAGAAGCTGAAACTACGAGATCATTTTGGGAAAATTCTGGAAAAGTAGGAGAATTATTGAGATCACCTGAGAGAAGACTTATCAGAGAATCACGTTCACATCCTATAGCATTATTCAATTCTGGAAGATTTTCAACACATTGGTTTATTTTGTTAACCGATATATTTATCCATGTTAGTGGAGCTTATCATACGGTGCATCCACTTAAAACTCTATGGGTTGAATTATTACCAGATTCTGAATCTTTACAGGTATAATAATAATATAATTGTATATATATATATATAAGGACTTGTTTATAACATCAATATTTATTTTAGAATGCTATTTCAATAATAACACCGGAAGATAGTTTTGTATTATACACTCCAACACCTTCTGAACGTAATGATTGGTTGCATGCTTTACAAAATGCAATTAAATGCAGTCTACAGAGAGTAATTGGAAATACTCCCCCATTAGTACGTTCAACCTCATTCTCTTTCACAAAGCACAGTCTTTTCAAGGATGCAAAATATATTGGTATGTTAAGAAATGTACTTTACAAAATACAAAATTCTTACAAATGTTTAATACTATATTTAATTATATTACAGGCCGTTGGTTAAATGGTAAACCACATGGATCTGGAAAATTAGAATGGTCTGATGGTCGAGTATACACTGGTCAGTTTCATAAAGGTGTTATTTGTGGCAGCGGTAAAATGGAAATTCCAGCTCAAGGTATATACGAAGGGCAATGGAAAGATAGTCAACAAAATGGTTTTGGAACTATGAAGTAAATATATACATATTTTACTATTTTATTTAAAATCCTTCTAAAATAATAAATTTATTGAAATATTGACAATATTTTAGATATGTAAACGGGGATATTTACGAAGGATATTTTAAAGATGGATTACCACATGGGCATGGTGTTAAAAAGGAAGGTCATTTTATGGCTTCTGTAGCATCAGTTTATATCGGAGAATGGACTGCAGGTGTTAAACAGGGATATGGTATTATGGATGATATCATGACTGGTATTTTATTATTTTATAAATTGAGAATATAAATCGTAATTTCACATTAATATATTATTCAAATGAAATTTATACATTTTTATATTACAGGAGAAAAATATTTAGGATCATGGAACAATGATATGAAACATGGTTCTGGATTGATAGTCACACCTGATGGTATTTATTATGAAGGTGCCTTTAGTCAAGATGTCCTAATGGTTTGTAATTAATTTCATATTTTATTTATGTATTATTAATATCTCTAACACATAATTTAAGAACAAAATCTATATATAAATATATTAACATTAAGGGCTATGGAGTTATGGTGTTTGAAGATGGTACACATTACGAAGGAGAATTTAAATCTGCAGGAATATTTTGTGGAAGGGGTGTTCTAACGTTTCGCAGTGGTGACAGATTGGAAGGTAATATAAATGGAGCTTGGAATGAAGGTGTGAAAGTTGTAGCTACTTTACATATCAATAAAGCTAGTGGAAATGTTTCGACTAATTCTAAACCGATGTAAGTAGTTTGTATGACTTATTGTAAATGCATTCTTTTTCTTTTTTTTAATTTAGATAACCTTTTAAATATATCCCATGAATGCTCACTTTAAATAATCTACTAACATTTTTTACAATAGTTAACTGTAAAATGATATGCGTTTGATATTTTTGTTAACAGATCTTTTGGTAAATTATGTGTAGCACCAGATCAAAAATGGAAAGCTATATTTAAACAATGCTATCAACAGCTTGGTGTAACTGAAACAATAGCTAAAGCTAGCTTCAATGAAAAGTTCGTAGAGACGCAGAAAGCTTGGCAAAATGTAGCATCAATAATAACGAAATCTCATCAAAAGACATTGCAAAGAAAAAAGATATCTGGTAATACGTCTACTAATAAAGATAAAAATAACGAAAATATTGATCAATTGGATAAAATACCATGTTTTGGTAAAGACAAACTTACCATACAAAGTTATAAAGAAGTACATAAATATTTGGTACAAGCATTTGAAAGTCCACATCATCCGTTGGGTGCACTATTGACAGAAATTGCTACAGTTTATACAGCAACTTATGGCGGTGTAAGAGTACATCCTCTTTTATTAAGCCATGCTGTTACAGAACTTCACAGTGTTACGTTAAGAATTTATGATATTGTGACATTATTATTTCCTGCATTATTAAGAGGTGGTAAGGAATACGTTTTAGGATCTGAAGATGATGATAAAAATGAAGGGTATGTTTATACACAGACTTGTTTAACAATTCTATTATTTTCTATCTTTTTTTTTTTTATTAATTGGATTAAAATCTAATATTTGATTAGGCAAGTAATAAGTGCACCTGCTATATTACATCCAATATTATTGCCACGTGTGCATTCTGCTCTTTTCGTATTGTATGCTTTACATAATAAAAAGGAAGATGATGCCTATTGGGAAAGATTAATGAAATGGAACAAACAATCAGATATAACTTTAATGACATTTTTAGACATTGATCAGTGAGTGTAATAATACATGCACATATGTATATTTAAAATATTATAATTATTCAATATAATAAATATATATTATAAATTAATTGTAGAAAATTTTGGAAGGAAGTGGCAACAACTAATTTTGGGGAAAATTCATATCAGAAAGAGTCACATTTTAGTGAAGCCATAGAAGCATTACAGCAATTAAAAACAACTTTTTCTCCATTAGAAAAATTACTCGTTCTTAAAAATACCTTTGAACAAATGACACAAGTACGAAAATAATAATATTTGATATTATTATTTATTAAATTCTACTAATTGTAATAATAAATATTTGATGGACCTTTCAGGCAGTTCAAAAACATTTAGGTTCAGCGTATATATGGACGATGGATGCATTATTCCCAGTATTTTGTTTTGTTGTAGTACGTGCTAGTGTATTGCAATTAGGTAGTGAAATACATTTTATCGAAGATTTTATGGAACCACATTTACAAAATGGAGAACTAGGAATTATGTTTACCACGTTGAAGGCTAGTTAATATTTTTTAAATATATACTTTAATATCATAATAATTAATATTTAATAATAATAATATAAATCTTTTTATTATAGGCATGTTATTATCAAATACTGCAAGAAAAAACGAACGCCGTTGATTAAAATATTTATAATATTAAATAATAGTCAAAATGAACACAAGTGCATGATATAGAATTAGTCATTTTAAATGAACAAATTTTCTGTTATTTATTAAACGATAATGTATTTAATATAAAAGAAATAGTACTATATATATATATCATTATGTAAGTAAGGCTACATTTTACCTCATATCTTTATAAATTGAAAAACAGAAGAATACATTATATTACATTATGATTATTATTATTATTATTATTATTATTATAAAAAGAAAAAAACACATATTTGTTACAAACAGTTCGTGTAAATTGATTGTTATAAAAGATTGCAATGTGAAAGTTTTATATAGTGTCGTCGTAAATCATCTTTTATTCATATTTAAATATGTTATACGTGTAATACAGGTAATAATTTTACATATCAATTTATTTAATATTTATATTATATAATACATATACCACACATATACGCTTAAAGGTACAAAAGTATTGGAATGTGAAAGAAATTTATTCTTTGAATTAATCGGTGTCCAAATAGTTACCATTTAACAAATTATATAAATATTTATACTCATTAGATAATCGATATTTAATTTATTTATATTAAGCATGTCTTCTTTCTCTCTCTCTCTCTCTCTCTCCAAGCTATCATTTTCAAGAGGCTATAATAATAATAATGTATAATCTGTGCATTTTGTTTTTTTATCATTTCAAATAAGTGAAGTAAAAGAATTCATATTATAAATAATGAAATATATATATATATATATATATATTATTATATATATATAAAATAAATAAAATGACTGATTCGTTACATGTATGGTTATTTCAATTATAAATAAAAATAATGGTTTCCTCATTAAAAATAAAACAATAGCGTATTGTAATATTGTTACTTACATTTCAAATATTGCCGCCATTTTCAATATAAAATCAACCAATCACTGATCCGAATTTGGAATCTTCAATATTTTGTAATTATTCTTTTCTTTTATTTCAATAATAATAATAATAATAATATAACAATTTTTATAACTTTTTTTTAAATAAATACAAAAAAATATAATTTATTTAAACATTAAAAAACATGAACTCTCGTAGCTGTAATATTTCATAAATATATTTGTACACTTGTTACTATAAAAATAATTTCTAATTACGTATAGAATAAATCTGATATGTCAAATTGATCAAAATAAAAGGTATATATAATTATTATTATATAATTACTGATATCGAAAAAAAAAATAAGATCAAGATATAATTATGAGATTTAATACAATACGTCAAATTCATAAACAATTAAATGTCATTGGTATTCAAAATAGAAGGTTACATTTTTGTTCGTTAAAAGTACCTTATGTTAGTACTGTTTTAAAACATTCGATTGAGAACAAATTTGTTACAGGTATATTTATCAATTATTTCAATGTTCTATTCATTTTAAATATTTAATTTGTATAATGTATTACAGCAAAACAAGTATTTTTTTCTCAAATACATTTAATGCAAAAGGAGAAGCTGAAATAATGTCTGGTGAAAATAAATCTTTAATTGTTAATTATAATGGTATTTTAGAAGCACAAAAAGACAAAAGTATTTTAATTATCGATGTAAGAGAACCATCTGAAATAAATGAAACTGGAAAATTACCAGGCAGTATTCACATTCCAAGTGAGTCATTTATATTTGATTATTATAAACAAAATGTATAATTATTTTGAAATTACTATAGTGGGAGATGTTACGAATACTTTGACAAATATTTCTAAAGAAGATTTTGTACAAAAATTCAACAAATCTAAACCTGATAATGAAACCAAAATTATATTAAGCTGTAGATCTGGTAAGAGGAGTGGTATGGTACAAGAAGAATTACAAAAAATAGGATACAAAAAGTATATGCATTTTAATATAATTTTTCAAGAATATATAGGGTGTTTTAAAATATGTAGGTATAACTTTAGGACTGGTCTTAAAAACAAGATCATATCAAACATATGGTTGTACAAACTTATTTTATTTTAACATACTGCAACCATTACTAAAGTTATTACTTATATATTTTGAAACACCATGTATATTCCATATATTTCTAAAATTGAATAACTAACATGCTTTTGTTTTCTAGTGTATACAATTATATAGGTGGTTGGCTCGATTGGGAGAGTAATCAGAAATAAAATAATTAAATATAGTGATGTTATCGTTAAAAATATATGATTATATATATTGACATGATTTTTAATTTATAATATATATATATATATAGAAAGGAAAAAGATTTTGTGAATGAATAAAAAAATTATTATTTTCTAAGATTCTGATTAAATATATATAAATATATACAGATTGTACAAGAAATTTACATTGTACACATTAAATATGAATTAATAATCTACAGTAAGATATTTAAACAATATTATTTACAAAAATCATTATATCTTATACTTATGATTATAATACTTATATTATCGTATAACACAAATATTTTGGAATAATTTAGTCTCGAATTTTTAAAAAAATAGTAATGAGTTATTTATTTTTTTGTTCTTGTGCAAGTTTTTGATTAACCATTTCTTTAAATTGTCGTAGTATAAGGTTCTCTCTTTTCTGTCTTTCTTCTTTGCTAAACATTGCCAATGCTCTCTTCTCATCTGCAGAATAGATTTGATTTTCTTTACGAATACGAACTGCCTCCATTCGTCGATGTCTGTAATATAAAAGAGTTTTAGTTAATCCTTAATTATAGTACAAATTATTAAGATAAAATTTAGAATAAAAATAATGATTAATATTATATTACCTGCTACCACTCATGACGTAACCAACAGATTCATATGATGCAATTTCATCAGATGTAAGACCAATTTCACCTCTTCTAGGAATACGTTTACCTTCTGCAACATAAGCTGCCATTGCAGCACCTTCTCCAGGTAACAAAGCTTTTCCAAAATCTTTTGTAGATAAAGCAACGTGTGGTTGTTTTGGTTTAGTCGGTCCAACCAAACCTTCGTTTCCACTTTCATCAGAACTAGATCCTTTATTATTACTTTCTGCTTTAATAGTTTCTATCGTTTTTTCTACCCATTCTACGCTTTCTTCTGAATCACTTGCAGAACTGCTAGAAACTTTCTTCTTCTTCTTACGTTTGTGTTTCTTTTCTTTCTTGGATTTTTTCTCTTTTTTCAATTTTTTACTTTTCTACAAAATCAAAATTTATTTTATTTATAAACAGGGTAAGAAATGTAAAAGATAATTGATTATTTAATTATTTACCTTTTGTTTATCCTTTGATTTTCTTTTCTTATCTTTTGGGAGTATGTCATCCTTGTACTTTTTAATCTCATCTTCCTCGTCAGAACTAAAATTACACAAAATGTACAATTTTGTTTGTAAACAAAGTTTGTAAAAATATTAACATCAAAATTTACAATTATTTATAATTATTACTAATGAAAACTTACTCTTCTATTCGTGTAGGTGATTTACCCCAAACTCTGTCAACACCACATAACCCAATTTGTTCTCGATCTCGTCTTCGAGCATCCATTGTGATAAAAATATTGAAATAATTCAAAATTTTATTTCATATTATTTAGTAATAATTATTAAAAAACAAATAAGAAATGAAATACTATAATTTTTATAACTGTTGATATTTCTACATTAGTAATCATGCATATGCGGTGCATGCGCGGTTTCCACCAATCCCATCGTTGCATCGAATAATGTTGACTCTCTACCAATCACATGAGCCGTATGGAAGAAAGCGCCATCTGGAGATTATTCAAAGAAATAATGTGTACGTATAATCCTTTGAACTCGATAGTATCTATAGCATGTAAATAATTACTAAAAATGAAAATCATTTACATTATTTTTCTTTTACATATATATAATTAATATATTTAATATTATAAAATAATAATCTATTATATGCATAAATGTTTAATGTATTTTTAATTGATTATCTATTGAAACCTATTTGTATCTGACAATATATTATTGTATACAGGGTAAGGTTATATCGTATTTAAAAGTTGAAAGATGGCGGTAGTGTGCCGCTCGTGTGCGATCACATTCAACGTGCCGCATCTCAGACTGGAACAAATGCAAGGGTGCTCATTGCATTGAATAGACGATCGCTAATCGTGGATTATAAATTTTTCCGGTAATTAATAAAAAAGGATAAACAGATATGAATTGACATCCTGCGTAAACATTTATACCATCGGACGTATACTTTCGTTCGCTTTTAATCCACACTCACATTACTAGGTGAGTAAAATAACTTTTAACGCATGGTCCACGTTTTCTAAAAGCTGCTGTGCCTTTTAATACATTTTTGATATTATAATGATGTCAAATTATTATCTTGTATAAAAAAATATGAAATTACATTTTATTTATGTATTAAAATTTTAATCGAATTTTCATTATATAAACAAAAATATTATTACATTTCTTTCAATATGAAGAAACATTGCATGCAATTTCATGTTATTGCACTAGACACATTTTTAAAATAATTTTACACATTGTTGCATCAAACATGATTATTTATAAATAAGTTCACGTTAGTTTTATTCAATTAAATTGATTAATATTAAGAGTTATTTATCATTATTACATTATGTTTATTATTGTACAAACTAATTTAAAAGAACATATTTATTTAATGTTATATATTGTCAGTAACTATTTTCTCGAGTACTGACAGTAGTACTTTACTAATTAACATACACTTTGATATTTTAGTTTACGATTATCACTTTTGTCATATATAAAGAGAATAATCAGTTAATGAATAATTTAAGTAATGAACTTTGTCTTGAAATGCATTATACTTGTTAACTGATCATCACCTACTATATAAAATGATTATAAAAATGTGAATATTAATATTGTTTATAATATTTTTAGGAATGGAGTGTGGCACGGGAGATGTAGCCCATATATCAGCAGAGCTTGCTCGGGTGGTTGAGGTGATGATGTCACCGAATATATCACAACAGCAACGACTAGAAGTTTACAATGCTTGTGAAAGATTTAAAGAGACTTCACCACTTTGCGCTCAATGTGGTTTATATTTGGCACAAAAATCACCCAACAGAAGTCCAGTTGTTCGTCATTTTGGTTTACAATTAATGGAACATTGTATTAAATATCGTTGGACACAAATATCACAATCAGAGAAAATATTCATAAAAGAAAATGCAATGAAATTGTTACAAGAAGGTACAGAACCATTGTTGCAAGAGGAAGCTCATATAAAGGATGCTTTGTCCAGAATTGTTGTTGAAATGATCAAACGGGAGTGGCCACAACAATGGCCAACATTGCTATCAGAGCTTAGTCAAATTTGCACTAGAGGAGAGAGTCAAACAGAATTAGTTTTACTAGTGTTCCTTAGATTAGTAGAAGATGTAGCACTGTTACAAACTTTGGAATCTAATCAGAGAAGAAAGGATATTTATCAAGCATTAAATTCAAATATGGCGGAGATCTTTACTTTCTTTATGAGACTAATGGAACAACATTTTTCGGAATTTCAAAAGAAAAATTCCATTGGTCATACAACGGAAGCTTCTGCACACAGCAAAGTAGTTCAAGTAAGTATCAATACTCAATGCATTTTATAAATTTCTTTTTCTATTTAATCTTATATATTAAAATGTGTTTGTGAAACAGGTCATTTTAACTACAATGGCAAGTTTTGTCGAGTGGGTATCGATAAATCATATAATGGCAGAGGATGGAAAATTATTGCAGATATTGTGTTTGCTCTTAGCTAATCCTATATTTCAATGCTATGCAGCTGAATGCCTTTTACAAATAGTTAATCGTAAAGGTAAAGCCGAAGATAGAAAACAACTTATGATTTTATTCTCAGAAGAAGCTTTAAGATACATTTATGGTGCTGCAACTGCGCCTACACCAATTGCCAATGTTACTGATTTTCATGACAATCATTATTTATTTTTGAAAAAATTAACATTGGTGTTAACTGGAATGGCAACTCAGTTATGTTCACTTTGGGGAAAGGATGATGCATGTTGTATTCGACCAACTCATTTTAGTCTATTTCTGGATACCGTTCTGACATTCACCATGTATTCTAATTTAACATTAACACATTTAGCAAATGCAATATGGGTCATGTTTTTTAAACATGAACTAATCAAAAACGATGCCTTGCTTTTAACATACGTTCCTCAATATGTGGAATATACTGCCCCAAAACTTATCAAAATAATATATCCTCAAGGTAGAAATACCAATGGAACGTCTCCTTACTGCCTTTCTGAATATGACTCGGAAGAAGAATTCAATGTATTTCTTCATCGATTTAAAATTGATTTGTTAGAAGGATTTCGAAATGCTACAATGATAGCACCAATTGTGACTTTTACTTATGTACAACAATGGTTAACCGCTAAAATAACAAAAGGTATGGCAAATTTGCAATACAAAAGTGATCAAAATGATTCCGAATATCTCGAATGGGAAGCTCTTGCTCAAGCTTTGGACTCCGTCGTATCGCGAATTTTATTAATCAATGAAAGACCCAGTGTACAAAATGGATTACAACTTTTAGAATTGTGCCTTAGTTATTCGCCACGAGATCCTTGGTTACTCTCAGCTTTGTTATCATGCATTAGCGCATTATTTGTATTTTTATCAATGTCAACCGGTTCTATGACTATGCCAGGAGTTGCCATTTTACCAAGAGTTTTGGAGAAGATATTTGCAGCTGTTGTGTTTGAAGTGCCAGGCGAAACAAAAGTCACCCGATCTAAAGCAGCTAAAAATGTTAGACGTCATGCAGCTAGCCTTATGGTTAAAATCAGTTTGAAGTATCCGTTGCTTCTTCTGCCAGTTTTTGAACAAATACGTACTATGGTTCATGGTCTGATCATAGAACCAAGTCCTTTATCCAGAATGGAAAGCATCATGCTTTATGAAGCATTACTTTTGATTTCAAATCATTTTTGTGATTATGAAAGACAAAATAGATTAGTCGCTGAAGTTATTGGAGAAAGTATTTCGAAATTTGTTCGATTTGGATTAGAATCATTTAAAGAACCAATCGATTTTATAAGATTTATAGGATTAGACAGGACCCCAGTGGAAAATTTAATAGATGATCCATCAGCACAAAATCGAATTGATCTCATGATTAGCATTTGCACTGTGTTAAGTGTAGTTAAAAGGTGTTCCATTCCTGAGGATCCAGATCATGCGGCAAGAGGTGGTTTTGTTGTTGCACTCAGTGAAAGTGGTAATCCAGTTTATAGAAATCCTGCTGCAACACACGTCATTCCTATTTTACCCACTCTATTTGCTTTACTTAGAACAATGAATGGTTTGTTCACACCAGAAGCCATATCAGCCTTGTCTGAGGTAAATTGTTCATAAATTTTATTTCACAATATTTATTATCATATCACAATGTTTAATTAATACATTTTTCTTTTATGAAGGGTTACAAAAATGCACATGGACTGGTAGAATCCGAAAAGG